>NC_062969.1:41351385-41453117 GCF_023119035.1 Salvia hispanica | reverse complement strand
GCAAGGATCTGAGTTCCATGCTGAAGTCTATATTATCAATCTAGAAACCTATGATCTCATATTGGGGGGAGAGTGGCTGTCAACTCTTGGAGAGATCAAATGGAATTTCAACAAACTTAGCATGGTGTTTGAAATAAATGGTAAGGAACTTAAGCTGCAAGGTGAGTTGTGGTCTCCAAAGACAGAGCAGCTCAACTATTTGCATGTTTTGAACCAGCAAGAAACTGATGAGGATGAGAGGAAACTAGTCAAATGATGCCATCTGTGGAAGGAGATTTTGGCTGTTGCTGGGAGATTAGTGTGGAGGAACTATGGCCCAACCTTAACCTGATCCTTGATGAGTATGCTGAATTATTTGAGGAGCCAAAATGGTTACCACCACAGAGGGAACAAGACCATAAAATTGTGTTGAAGGAGGGAACAGAAGCTGTGAATATCAGGCCTTACAAATATGCTTCTCATCGAAAAGATGTTATTGAGAAGATGATTGTTGAAATGCTTGAGGCAGGGGTTATAAGGCACAGTGAGAGCCCTTTTGCGAGTCCCATAGTTCTGGTTAAAAAGAAGGACTCCACCTGGAGAATGTGTGTGGATTACAGAGCCTTAAATGCTGTGACTGTGAAAGATAAGTACCCCATACCTGTTATTGAATAGCTGCTTGATGAGTTGGGTATAGCTGCTTGGTTCTCTAAGATTGACCTGCGTTCAGGCTACTGGCAAGTAAGAATGAAGCCTGAAGATGTGTATAAGACTGCCTTTAAGACACATTCTGGGCACTATGAATTTTTAGTGATGCCTTTTGGCCTCACAAATGCACCAGCTACCTTTCAAAATTTGATGAATACTGTGTTCAGGAATTATTTGAGGAGGTTTGTTCAGGTTTTCTTTGTTGATATCTTAATCTATAGCAAGAGTAAAGAAGAGCATGAGAAGCACCTAACTCTGGTAATGGAACTGATGAAGGAGCATGGTCTCTTGGCTAAGAGGTCTAAGTGTAACTTTGGGTGCAGAAAGGTGGAATACTTGGGGCATGTAATATCTGAGGAAGGAGTTGCAACTGATGAGGGAAAAATTGAGGTAGTAAGAAATTGGCCTCAGCCTCGGACTGTGAAACATGTTAGAAGTTTTCTGGGCCTCACTGGTTATTACAGAATATTTGTTCACAACTATGGTGTAATGGCTCGGCCTCTGATAGAAGTGGTGAAGGGAGCTGTGTTCAAATGGACTAATGAAGCTTAGGAGGCCTTTGAGAAACTCAAATTGGCCATGACAACAGCCCCTGTGCTGGCCTTACCTGATTTTTCTAAGGAGTTTGTAGTAGAGACTGATGCCTCTGGTGTTGGAATTGGGGCAGTGTTGATGCAGGATAAACACCCCATAGCCTTCATCAGTAAAGCTTTATCTCCAAAATATCAGTCTCTATCAGTTTATGAGAAGAAACTCTTGGCTATCCTCATGGCAGTTAAGAAGTGGTACCATTATCTACAATGCAAGAAGTTCATTATATTGACTGATCATCAGAGCCTCAAATATCTTTTGGAACAGAAGTTAACAACACCTACACAGCAGGCTTGGATGACCAAACTCATGCACTTCGACTATGAGATAAGGTACAAGAAGGGCATTGATAATTCTGTGGCTGATGCTCTCTCAAGGGTACCTGAGGTTATAACATATGCTCTAACCTCTTATGTCATTCCCCTAGAGCTGATTGCGAAGATTAAGGCCTCATGGGAATCTGATGTCCACATTCAACAGATACTTAAAGAGAAGCAAGAGAATGATGACTCTCATCCCAAGTATAGCTGGAACAGGGGAGAACTGAGAAGGAATGGTAGATTGGTGGTGGGTAATGATCTACAACTGAAGGCTCAGATATTGTCTATTTTTCATGATTCTGCTCTTGCTGGTCATTCAGGAGTGTTGGGGACTTACAAAAGAATCTCTGCTCTATTATATTGGCCTAAATTGAGAAAAGAGGTCAGAGAGTTTGTGAGGGTTTATGTTACATGTCAGAGGTACAAACCAGGGAATTCATCCCCAGCTGACCTTCTACAACCTTTACCTATGCCAGCTGCAATCTTTACAGATTTAACCATAGATTTTATTGAGGCTTTACCAACTTCACAAGGGAAAGACACTATTATGGTAGTGGTGGACAGATTGAGCAAGTATGCCCACTTTATGGCTCTCTCCCATCCTTTTACAGCAAAGAAAGTAGCCGAGGTATTTCTGGATTCTGTCTTCAAGCTTCATGGAATGCCCATTAAGGTGGTGAGTGATAGAGGAGCTATTTTTGTTGGATCTTTTTGGAAGGAATTCCTTACCTTATTGGGTGTGGAATTTCTTTATTCGGTCTGACAAACGCCCCAGCCGTGTTTATGGATTTGATGAACCGAGTTTTCCACCCGTACCTAGATACGTTCGTCTTAGTATTCATAGATGATATCTTAGTCTACTCGAAGGACAAGAAGAAGCACGCGGAGCACCTACGGATCGCGCTGGAGACGTTGAGGAAGGAGAAGCTGTACGCCAAATTCAGCAAGTGTGAATTCTGGCTGAAGGAAGTCAACTTCTTAGGGCACATCGTGTCAGCAGGGGGAATCCGAGTGGACCCCGCCAAGATCGAGGCGGTACAACAGTGGACGTCGCCATCGACGCCGAACGAGATTCGGAGTTTCCTGGGTCTGGCAGGATACTACCGAAGGTTCATAGAAGGGTTCTCCAAGATAGCGAGACCAATGACCCAACAACTCAAGAAAGGAATCAAGGTGAACTGGACGCCGGAGTGTGAAGCGAGCTTCCAGCTTTTGAAGGAGAAATTGACCACCGCACCAGTGTTAGCTGTGCCAGAGCTTGGGGTGAATTACGTAGTTTGCACCGACGCTTCGAAGGTCGGATTAGGATGCGTGTTGATGCAAAACAACAAGGTGATCGCTTACGCGTCGCGACAGTTGAAATCGCACGAGTTGAACTACCCGACCCACGATTTAGAGTTAGCCGCAGTAGTGCATGCCCTAAAGATTTGGAGGCACCATCTCTACGGAGTTAGGTGTGAAATCTTTACGGACCACAAGAGTTTGAAGTACTTCTTCGAGCAGAAGGATCTGAACATGCAACAACGGAGATGGCTTGAGCTAGTGAAGGATTACGATTGTGGCATCAACTACCACCCTGGCAAGGCAAACGTAGTAGCAGACGCTTTAAGCCGTAGAGACCATTCGCAACTCGCTGTTTTTCTAACAGAAGAGGAAAGTTTACTACGAGAGTTGAGTAAGTTGCGGATAAAAGTAGTTAGAACACCCGATACCGTGGAAGGTCGAATCGCCGCGTTAGTAGTAGAACCTGGTCTAAGGACGAGGATCGTGGCAGCACAACGGCTAGATGAGAAATTGGAGGAGATTCGAGTCGAAGTAAGAACCGGTGAATCCGGACAGTTTAGCGAGGCTTCCGATAACGCTCTCACCTTTGAAGGGAGACTGTGCGTACCAAATGACGAGAGACTTAGGAACGAGATCATGAACGAAGCTCACGAAACCCCATACACTGCTCACCCCGGGAGCACAAAAATGTACCAGGATCTGAAGAAGTCCTTTTGGTGGAACGGCATGAAGAGAGACGTCGCAGCTTTTGTGGAGCGCTGCTTAGCCTGCCAACAGGTGAAAGCCTTACACCAACGACCGTACGGGAAGCTACAACCGCTTGAGATACCTGAGTGGAAATAGGAGCACATCGCTATGGACTTCGTGACGGCATTGCCGAAGACCCTCAAAGGGAACACCGCGATCTGGGTGATCATAGATCGACTTACCAAGAGTGCGCATTTCATACCAATCCCCGTAACCCATGGATCGGATAAGCTAGCTCGGATCTACATTCAAGAGATCGTGCGATTACATGGAGTCCCAGTGACGATTACGTCTGATCGTGACCCGAAGTTTACCTCGATATTTTGGATTAGTCTACAACATGAGCTTGGAACACGCTTAAACTTTAGCACCGCTTTCCACCCACAACCCGATGGACAATCCAAAAGAACGATACAAACTCTCGAGGATATGCTAATAGCCGTGGTGCTCGACCGAGGCGGAAGTTGGGAGACCGCACTCCCTTTGATCGAGTTCGCCTACAACAACAGCTTTCAAGCAACGATCGGCATGGCGCCATATGAAGCACTTTATGGGAGAAAGTGTAGATCTCCGCTCTATTGGGATGAAGTTGGCGAACGAAGAACGCTTGGACTCGATGCAGTCGAAGAGATGGTCGAAATCGTTCGACAAATTCGTGCGCGAATGAAGGAAGCTCAGGACAGACAGAAGTCGTACGCCGACGTTCGACGGACGGACTTACAGTTCCACGCTGGTGATAAAGTTTTCCTCAAAGTATCCCCGTCGAAAGGGATAGCGCGTTTTGGAGTCAAGGGCAAACTGAAACCACGTTTTATCGGGCCGTACGAAATTCTAGAAGGAGTGGGACCAGTAGCTTATCGTTTAGCGTTGCCGCCCAGCCTTGGGAACGTGCACAACGTTTTTCATGTGTCGCAGTTGCGAAAATACGTATTCGATCCGAAGCATGTGATTCGTTACGAGGATATTGCCGTAAGCCCGGATCTGAGCTACGAGGAGCAACCCAAGATAATCTTAGATCGAAAGGTCCAAACCTTGAGAAATAAAACCACTGCCTTCGTAAAGATTCAATGGAGAAACCACGGGCCCGAGGAAGCCACGTGGGAGCTCGAGGATAAGATGATGGAACTATACCCGGAACTCTTTCCATAAAGGTACCAAATTTCGGGACGAAATTTCTTTTAAGTGTGGTAGGATGTAACATCCCGAATTTCCGAACCCTAATTTTAGAGCCCTAGAATTTATTATTGGTGACGTGGAGGATGTGAATTATTTGATGAGTGAATTTATTTCATGAGTTTATTTGACCGGGAAGTTTGAAAAGTCAAACTTATTGATTTAATGATGTGACATGTAATATATTAATTTGTGAGATTATGTGGTAAATTAATTATCTAAGGGTGAATGAGAATATTAGAGAAAATTTCCATAAATACTTGTCACCCTAATTCTTGTAATTTTCGAACCCTAGACCCCCTTTGAAGAGAAATTCTATTCTCTTCCGGATTTAATTTAATCCTTGGGATATTTACCCAAATTAAAATCCAAGACCCAATTATTTCCTTATTTTAAAAGAGGAAAATCGAGCCCCTTACTTTCCTAGGTGATTTTCGAAAATCACTCATGTAGGGAAGGAAATATTATTTTGCTTATTTAATTGATCCCTTATTTGATTTCCTTTCATACCTAGAATTTAATTATTCTACCAAATCTTTACATACCTCAAGAGATCTTGCCTTACTTTATTCTAGTCAATATTTAAAAATCCATGCCTTATTTAAAAGGCATAGGAGGCGCCACTTTTCACTCCAAATTGGGAGAATTCTTATTTTTATTTTGCTCCGTTATATTTTATTCTACTCCGTAAAATATACCAAAACAAAATCTTGGCCATCCTAGAAGCCTAATTTTTGAAAATTTGGAGATTTGCCCTAGGATCTATTTTTGTTAATTCTTCTTCCCTACTTCACAATATTTATTTATTTAATTGTGGAGAATAAGATCTTACCAAATATTCTATTCTAATTACCTAAAGATCTTGTTGGACTCTATAAATAAGAACCAAAACCCCTAACCCTAGCCCCCACATTTTCGAAAATCCCCCACCCTCACTCTCTCAAATTTTCTTCTTCTACTCTCCAATATTTTGCTATCTTTTGGAGAAGAATTGAAGTTTAATCCAAGAATTTTGAAGAACCAAGGCTAATACTTGTTTTCTACCGATCGTTTTCCTCTAAAAAGGTACTTTTGTTTAATTATAAGTTTTTCTTCATCTTCTTCTTCTTTCTAACCGATTAATCGTTCTTCTTGAACCCTCATGCATCTTGGTTGAGTGAAAGAGGGATAAAAGGGATGTGGGAATATGTTCATGTGTGTGTGTGTGGCGCGTGTGTGTGTGTGGCGTGTGTGTGTGTGGCGTGTGTGTGTGTGTCGTGTGGTGTGTGTGTTGTGTCGTGTAGAGTGTGTTTGATGGTTAAATATTTGCGTGTGATAAACATGATCTTGATTGATTAGTAAGGATAAGATAAATCGGTGGGAAACGGGAAAAAGTCTTGAGGCATGCATGAGTAAGAGTAGTATTGAACCTAATTTGTGATATGTGCCTATGTGATTAAAAGGTGAAACTTTGGTTGCGAAGCCGGATAACGGAAAAGCGAAACTACTTGAAAACTAAGCAGTCGAGGTGGGCTTTACTCTGAAAACTACTTGTCAAAAGTATGAATTGGTGTTATAAGGGTGGTTTAACTGTTATGCCATGCCTATGTTTGTTTACTTGTGATATTGTGCGCCTGACGCCTAGTTTGTGAGTTTGCTCCATTGGGCTATATGGTTATGGATGTGATTATACGAATTCGGGTCTGAGTATGGGCCGCAAGCCCTACCAGGCTGTGTACACAAGGGGATCGGGAGCCGTCCTTGCTAGTCGGCCGATCTCGTGGGCAAAAAGTGTGGCCACACTTTCGTCGCACCATGGAATGATTGTGATTGTTATTTTTGTTGAGGAAAACGGGGAGTTATTTTGACTGGCCAGTCTATGGAAAATATATTTAGTGATACTCGTGATATTCTCTTATAACTGCTTAAAACTCGAGTTCACTTGGTAAGGGTGGCATAACCTATAAAATGTTTTGGCAACAAGCTCACTGAGTATTTCAAAATACTCAGCCCTGCATGTGTTTTCCTTATGTGCATGTTGAATGATGACGAGCGGTGGCGGGTGTTGAGCAGATTAATTAATTAATATGGATATGTTGAACTTCAAGCGTAGTTGTGTCTTCATACATAGCTATACTTTCTCTTGGTCGTTTTCCGCTGAATTTTGATACACTTTAGAATTTCTTTTTGGAATATTTGTATCTTGCCTTCGGTTTGAGGCCTTAGTCTTTTCTTGTGACTTTGTCTTGGATATTATGTCGTACTCTTAAGATATTTTGATCGTCGTTTATGATATCTTCCTTCCTTTAAACTTCTAGGTTAAGTTGTTGCGTTTAATACTCTGATATTTCTTCCAATTCTTTTGGTCAATACTCTTTAAATGAAACCCTAGCCTATGTTTACTTCTTTAGAGTCGGTTTTGGGTAGCAGCCGCCACATTTATTGTACCCTAGGAGGGCGGGCTGTTACAGTTGGTATCAGAGCCTCAGTTCTTTCCGCTCTGGACCCAAGAGTCTTTTCAAACTTTAGGTAGTCCATGAAATCTTTTGTGTAAATGAACTAAATATGGAAGGCTCAACACCGCAACTCGTCTCGTTCAACCGCAAAGAAAGAGGTACTAGATATTTTGTGACTTGTGCTTGAAACTTGATGCTTTTGGAAATATTGTGAATGAGAAGTGACGCTTTCTGAATGATGATTTGTTGAATATGAGAACTTGTGAAAAGCATGCTTTATGTGCTAGAAATATTATGAATGCGAAGCGATGCTTCTTTAATGATTTGTTGAATGTTACATGAGAACTTGTGAAAATTTGTGAAATGCGAATGTGATCACGTGAAACTAAGTTGAAATATTGCTATGCTTAGACTTGGACTTTGGACCTAGCATGCTTTAGCTATGATCACAGCGCTTGTACCAACAATAGAAACGTAGAGTGACTAGTATAAGGCCGTTAGTGTATGTGGGAATTCGACGAAATGCGAATGGAAAACGCGCAATTAGTTATCTAAGAATGGGAACCTTGGACGCGACGTTGCCCTTGTACCACCATCTTTAGACTTTTACACACTTTCGCAGCACCATTTGAGATCACGCACTTTCTATTCTTTTCCACCTTTGTGACGGTGCTGACTTGTTCCTTTCCCCTTTTTGTAGATGGTTCAACCCTATCACGCCCTTATGCGTCGCCCTTAAGCTAAGAATAGGAACTTTCCGGTGGAGCGCTATAGAGAGCTGGAATGGGACGGAGAGCAGTTCCTTCTGAACTTCGTCACCGACTTCTATGGTCATTGGCTGGACGCCTACGCGTACAAGACTACCCATCACGAGGGAATCATACGACTTATCCACCTACTGCCTTCCCCTTGGAGCGAGTGGACCGCTCAAGCCTCAGTATCCTACACCTGGTTTAGCCCACCCAAGTACACGCCTCGAGGAGACTTCGTCGGCCTAATAGGAGTCTTACTTTCGGCCATGTCTGCCGCCGTTGATGGACCTCCACTCCATCCACTAACGCAAAGGTACTCGCCAGGAGCAGCACGTCAGATGAAGTATCGCGATGACGAGGAACCACACGTTGCTCGCGTTCCCCAAAGAAGGACTCTTAGGATGCGCGTTTTGGCCCCTCGAAGGATCATAAGAGAGGCCGAAGAGATGCTTACTTCGATTCCTTCACCCCTGAGCAACGAGAAGAAGGACGGGGAGATGGGATCGTTCGAGAAAGGAGAGAGTTCGAACGCAGAGAGTGTCGGAGAGTCGGGAGATGTCTAGTGCCCGAATAGAAATTTTGTTTTCTTTTCCCCACGTTTTGAATCTCTAGAACTTCTTTTTATGTTGTTATTTTCTTCCGCGATTGTATCGCTCTTTTCCATTCATTTTACCAAGACCTTTTGGGATTACTTTTGAAATTTAATGGGGAATTCGCACCTTTCATTCTATTATATGGCAATGAAGCCGTCTTCACTCTTTCCCATCCTTATTGCGTGGATATACTTGCTCGTTCTATTATCTTCCAAGTGTTTTCCACCTTATGGTGCAACCTTATTATGTTCTCTGTTTTCCTAACAACTGCTATTGTGTGATCTTTCTTTAGACCCAGCTTGTGAATGAATTAAAAATTTCTTTCCTTCCTTTCAAAGTACCCTATCACTACCATGAAGTTTTAAATAAGTGCGCTAACAATTCGAGTGTGATAAATCAGAATGCCGCCTAGACGCAACGTGAGGAACGAGGAACCTACCTCCCAGGCTTTGGTGGAAGAAAGTGTGACGAAACCAAGGCCGCCGTCACCACCACCACCACCCCCACGAGTAGATAGGGAAGTCGCGAAGCTGTTCCTTGACCAAAAGCCTCCTACCTTCGACGGGATGGGTGAACCTGCAAAAGCTGAAACTTGGATACGTGCCTTGGAACGCACCTTCAAGACATTGGTGTGCAACGATGCGGAGAAGATGATCTGTGTGACGCATCAGCTGACCGGATCTGCCGATTTTTGGTAGGACACCAAGTTAAAGACCATGCCCCAGGATCGCATAGACGAGATGACTTGGGAGGAATTCAAGACCGAGGTTTACGACAAGTACGTACCCAAGAGCTACCGCAAGGCGAAAGCAGCCGAGTTTCACAACCTCACCCAAGGACGCCTGTCCGTAACCGAGTATGACCGTGCACTTTGTGACATGACCCGCTATGCGCCGGAACAGACCGATACCGATGAGAAGCTGGCTGATAAGTTTCGTGAGGGCCTTAGGCACGAGATTAGGATGGCATTGGCAGTCCGCGGAACCCTTACGTACGCCGAGGCACTAGCCCTCGCACTGGATGTAGAGGCAGTAATGCCAAAGGAGAAGAGCGCGGGGAACACCGCAATGACATTACCCCCGCCACGTCCTAACCATGATAAGAGGAGATGGGAGGAGAGTAGGATTACCTATGACAACAAGCGATACCGCCCCACTCAGAACAGGCCGCCGTACGGAGGAGGACAGACTTCGTTCAATCCAAGGAACGACCCCCGTGCCAGACCACCTCAGTGTAACGTTTGCGCCAGGTACCATTTCGGGGAGTGTAGAGGACCGAACCCGACTAGGTGCTTCAACTGTGGAGGGAACGGTCATTTCTCGAGGGAGTGCCCGAGCAAGAATATGGGAAACGGATCGAGGCAGAACCATCAGGGTTTCCGTCAGCAGCCGAGGGCGCCACCTACGGGCTCGGGAGCAAACCGGGATCAACCACTGCGGCTGCAACAGCCTGTCCGCCCAAGACTTCCTACCCGGCTAGAGCGTATGCTATAAGTCAGAAGCAGCCCAAGATCGAGCAAGGGAAGCCCGAGAGTGGAAACTTAGCAGGTATAGGCGAAATCCTTGATACCCCTATTGTTGTTTTGTTCGACACGGGCGCATCTCATTCGTTCATCTCTGAGTTATGTGTGCATACCTTAAGCTTGCCTACTAGGAAGTCCGAACATAGGATGATGGTGTCCTCACCAGTAGGAGGAATGATAGAGATCTCTCGGTTTTGCTTGAACGTAGAAATCGTACTAGGAGAACTTAAGTTAGTTGCTCACGACCTGCGAGTTATGGCGATGAGAGACGTTGACGTAATCTTAGGAATGGATTGGTTAACCGCGAACTTTGCGACGATTCGCTGTAAGGAGAGGCTAATAACCCTACAAACCCCGGGTATGGAACCCGCCGTGTACCACGGAATCTCGATGAACCGACGAATCGCTATAGTCTCCGCGTTACAAGCCACCGCCATGCTGAAGAAAGGACGCCCGACCTACCTTGTCTATCTCCACGGAGAAGAGAAGGAGGAAGCGAGGCTTGAAGACGTTGCTGTCGTACGAGATTTTCCCAATGTTTTCCCCGAGGAGTTACCTGGACCGCCGCCAGATAGACAGTTAGAATTTACGATCGACCTTGAACCTGGAGCCGCACCTATATCGAAGGCACCATACCGCATGGCGCCTAAGGAGTTAGAGGAATTAAAGATTCAGCTGCAAGAGCTCATGGACTTAGGTTTCGTTAGGCCCAGTGTTTCGCCATGGGGCGCACCGGTGCTCTTCGTTAAGAAGAAAGACGGGTCAATGAGAATGTGTATCGACTATAGAGAGTTGAACAAATTGACCCTCAAGAACAAGTACCCACTGTAACGACCCGCCCATCTAGGGTATACTAAATGCAGCGATCGTTAACTAGGCGGACTTAAATGCATCAATGATCATAGGCTAGGGTTCCATTTAAAAAGGGATTTAACCAAGGCATTTAATGAACAATTAAATAGGAAAAGAATAATGCCTTAGCCAAGAAATCCAACAAAAGGCTATCACAATAAATGCTCCGAAATAGCAAGATTCCAAAATAGTCTCATATGTTTCATACTCAAAATATTCCCACGAAATAAAAGTATTCAACCCAACCAAAAGATCACAAGTTTTCATAATATAGCGGAAGCGACCAAGAAAGAAGTGAGGCTATGTATGGAGACACAACGACACTTAAAGTTCCAACAGATCATGTTATTATTTCCTACTCAACACCGCCGCCCGCTCGCCACCGCTCAACCTGCACATAGGGAAAACACATGCAGGGCTGAGTACTATAATTATACTCAGTGGACTCATTGCCGAAAACAGTTTTATCACAAATATAGTTATCATGCCATTTTCAAGTGTCCGTCGGGGTTTTAACTTTAGAAAGACCCGAGGCACCAAAATATCTTCTTTATCAAATATCACGGTCGCGCAACCATTTTTCACATCGACGTTTACCATATCCTCATTCTACATGACAAGGAATGCAGCCGCAATCCAGGTCACTAGACCGGCCAACCCGTACGCTGACTCTCGGTCTAACATTGGTGTACACTAACCCAAGTAGAGTTTGCGGCTCTACAAGGATCCGAATTCGATTAAATCAATAGTGGCATAGCCACGAGGGATAGGCACGACAAAACAAATCAAGGCATGATAACACATATCTCATTCTCATCAATATCAGTTTAGGACAATGTCCTTATTTTAAAAGAAAGCCCACCTCGTCGGCTTAGCTCGAAAGTATTCTCTTCTCCTCGTTTATCACGCTGAGAGCGCGAAGTATCACCTTTAAATTAGGCGTATCACAAATCAGTTTCAATCATTGATCTCAAATCATGCATGTCTCCCATATTTCCCTTTTTCCCATCGATAAATCTTTTATATCATCATCCAAAATCAAGGTATGATTAGCATATCATTTTTATTCAATTAACAACTCCAAATTCACCATTAAATCGTGTCACGCATGAGTGTTCTACACACCCAACACACGCACACGAACACTACACATGTGCACGCCGACCGAGGCATGCACACACACACACACGGTCACGCACACACACACTCACACATGTATCCCAAAATTCATCAATTTAATTCCCCTTCACTCATTCTAAATGCATGTGGACTCAAGAACACCGATTAATCGGTAGAAGAAGAGGAGATCAAAATTAAAGTATAGAGATTAATAACATCAATAGCATAGAGATTCTCAACATCTAAAGGCCTTTTCATCCCCTCATCTATGCTAAAAGTATATTTTTCCCCATTATAATCCAAGCAAATTGTTCCATCGAAGACATCGATAATGGTCTTGGCAGTACGCAGAAAAGGTCTCCCTAAAAGCACGCCACTAGACTCAGCAGACTCATTATCATTCATCTTGATCACATAAAAATCAGCAGGATATAGAAAATCATGCACTTTGACTATGACATTTTCCAACACCCCTTCAGGACAAATGCAAGTTCTATCTGCTAACTGGATCACTACCTTGGTAGCAACCATCCTTACTCCAGTCAATTTCTTATAGATCGAAAGCGGTAAATCATTAATGGACTCCCCTAGATCACACATAGCATGCTCGACCCTGATGTCCCCTAGAGAGATGGGTAATGTGAACATACCTGGGTCGGTGCATTTTGAGGGCATCCTTCTCTTTTGTATCACAGCAGACACATTTCTCGTCTGGCTTGGTCTTCCCTGCAATGAATTCCTTGATGAACTTGCTGAAAGCAGACATTTTTAGGGCTTGCAAGAATGGCAGGTTGATTTCCAACTTGCTAAAAATCTCCATGAGATCCTCTGTATCATCCTTCTTTTTCTTTGCTTCCCCTCGGTATGGAAATGTGCTTTGTTCGCTTTACTGCATTTGTGGAAGTCCCAGCCTGGGTTTCATCAACTCCCATGTTTCCTTCCTTGTTTCCTTCTTCTTCAGGTTCTGAGTCTAGGAAAAATGGGTCGCTCGGTCGAGGTAGGGATCCCTCTAAATCTCCCCTTTGGAGGTCATTCTGAACAAAGATTTCCCTGGGTCTAGGGCTATCCCCTTGATGCGTCTGACTTTTTTTTCCTTCACTAACTTGCATGGGTACTTCCTCGTCAATTTGCAAAGTCGGTCCTTCATTACCCCGCCCAGATCTCAAGGTGATGTGACTAATGTTTGCTCGGTCAGGTGGTTTGACTGTGGCAGGAAGTTTCCCTTCATTTCCCCGCATCTCATTCAAAGAAACTGCAATCTGGGACAGTTGCTTTGCCATCATATCCATGGCGGCTTTATGTTCAGACTGAGCGTCTTGCAATTTGTGCACCACGTCATTGTTGGAGTGCAGGTTATTCTGCATGAACTGCTGTGAATTCACTAGGTCGTGGACCATGTCATCCAAACTCCTCTGTGGCCTGGAGTTGAATTGATTAGAATTTGGTCCTTGACCTTGGTTCTGACGATAGTTCCCTTGATGATTGTTGTATTGGTTGCTAGACCCTTGATTCCCCTGATGATTCGGTTGGGTTATTTCTCTGATGAGGTGGCACATAGGAGCTCCTTGGATTGTTCTTATTCCTATTTCCCCAATTAGCATGGTCCTGATTCCTGTACCCCAGTTGCAATTGCCCCTCTTGACTTTTCCCTGAACAGTTGGACTGCCTCTCCGGAGGGTGTGCATAATTCGTGAGCTAAAGTGGGGAGGGCTGGCCTTGATCATGGTCAGTCCACCTAAAGTTTGGGTGAGTCCTCCATGGAGCATCCCTCTGTCTTCCTTGGTTCCAACTTCCGTCGGGATTCCAACTTCCCATCGAATTTGCCTGAGCTTGGCACTCCCCTTCACAGGGCTGACTGTAATACGACTGAAGTTGACTTTCCTCTGGACCAGGGGGTTTCTCAATTTCTACTGGAGCATGCGGATTGTATTTTTCAATTGCATTCAGCAATGCTTTCTCCAGTTTATCGATCCTATCTTCCACCTTCTTGTCATCTTGTTCCGTTACTACATTGGCTGACCCTCTCCTCAATATGCTTCGCGGGTTATCATAGGCCTTCTTCGCCTCGATCAGCCTTCCCAAAGTTTCTCTGGCTTCACTTGCTTTATTCTTGGTAAAGTTTCCCCCCCTCGAGGAATTCATCAAGTCCTTTGATTCAGGATTTGCACCTTCGTAGAACAGATAGTAGGTCTCCGCTTCTATCATCCTGTGGTTCGGACAAGCATCCAGCAACCCCTTGAACCGGGACCAATAAGAACTTAGAGACTCATCATATTCCTGCTTGCACTCCTGAATCTCCTTCTTCAAGGCATTCGTCTTGTTGGAAGGGAAAAAATAATCCAAGAATTCTAGCTTGAAATCTTTCCATGTGTTAATCGAGTCTGGTGGAAGCCTTAGTAACCAAGTATTGGCTTCCCCTTTGAGGGCAAACGGGATTGCACGTAAATAGTAGTCCTCCTCAGTCGCCTCGTTAGGTCTCTTTTGAATGCTGCACAACTTACTGAACTCGTTTAGGAATTCGTAAGGACATTCGTTCCTTCGTCCAAACCTCCTACGCGGGTTTGAGACTATGGCATGGGCCGGCTCGCCGTCTAGATGCGCGGTGAGCGAACCTATTTCCGGATCGGGGTCCACTATGTGTGCCATATTCACGTCCTCCTCTTCCTCAGTCTCGGATTGCTCTGTTTCGGTGGACGACTTCGGGTCCTCTTCTCCTGATGAGTTCCACTCCTTCTCACTTTCTGATTCGAACGGAAATGGGTCCCTTCGTCCTTAAACCTGATCTGGTGGTGATGGTAGACGTAGATTCCTTGACTCGCCACTTGTATTGGCCGCTCCCTGACCCAGATGAGCTCGCCCAACTTCCAGAATGGAAGCCTGCGTTCATAAACTGTCAAGGAGAAAGAAAATAACAGAAATTAAAATATTTAAACCAAATCCTTAAACGCAATAATAATAAACGTCATCCTTCCCTGGCAACGGCGCCATTTGAAGATCTGCTAGAGACACTAGTGTGTGGGTAGTCACTGTGTGCACAGAAAGAAAATAACAGGTTTCCTAGGTCCAGCAAATCCGCTAGATCACATGGTCTAGAAACTCGTTGGTCGTCGGAAAATCCTGGTCTTCGGACACACAGAGCACTCCTTCAAAAACCCTCAACCACTTTACTAAAACCTAGCACAGGGAAGTAGGTATCGATCCCACAGAGATGGATGTGTAATAATCATGCTCAAGGATTTGGGGATTATTTTTGGGTTGGCTACAGCCACGCATTTTTTTGGGTTGAGGAAATTAAACTTAACTTGGGATTTTAAACTGCTATGCTAACAGCTAGATCTAGGCGAAACAACAAAAGCATGCACGGAAACTAAACCGAACAATCACTAGATCTAAGAAACTACTCTAATTACCTAGATCTGGGAAACAAACTGACGGTGGGGACCATAACTGAAAAAGCAGAGTACGGACGAAAAGCTGGAAAAACAACTAACTAGGGTACTAACTAACAGCGACATCATCTTCTCCAACCAATTTGCGTAAAAAAAAACTCAGAAGAAAGCAGCATGAGCGAAATCGGAACAGAGCAGACTGGATTTAAACAATTTTAATGAGTAACAATTAAGAACTAAACAGATCTACGGATGCTAGACGAAGTAAAACAGAAAGCAAGCAGAAAACTCAAAATCCATGCATAACTCGACTTCCCCTGTTCAGATCCAAACGCTAAATCCACTCTGGATCCAACCGTCCGACACAAACTCCAGCCAAAAAGAACATTTCATAACTTCAGATATAACCAACAACCTCCGATCAACAATAACACCGCAGATCTACAACCAAATTTCCAGATCGAGCACCAAAGTAACAAAAACAGAGATCAACATACAACTTGCCGAAATAAAAACTCTCAGCAGCAGGATCAACTTAGATCAACACAAAATAACACAAATGTAACGAAAGCGAAAAAGTGCATAGATAATCAGTAACATCAACAACCAAATCGACTTCCAAAAGTGAAGTTCGAACGAAAAGAGAGTGCAAAAGAAACTGAAAATAAAGAGATAGTATCTTCGCCCTCACACGGACGGTGTTACGACTGAAATTTTCTGAAGAATTGACCCCTTGAAACCGAAAACTACCCCAGAACTCCCATTTCCCAAGTGTGTGTTGTGTGTGAGCTAAGAGTGAGCGAAAAAGAGTGATATCTTGTGTGTTGCATGCTCCTCTATTTATAGGCGTTGAAGTGGGGGCCAGCAAGGTATAGATAGACTTTGTTGCCCTCAGCTATTGACTCCCTTCTTCAAGCCTTCTTTTTCCTTAGATTCTGCTCACTTCTACTTCATTCCTTCGCTAGACTGTTTCCTTCAGCATCTTCTGGATCTAGCGATTCTGTCACAAACCTGGCTTAGAAACCGTGTTAGACCCAGCAAAATGTAATGTTTTTCACTATATAACCGATGCATGAAATTAGCCTTATCAGTCGTTTCACCGGGCCATATGATGGCAAGATCCTTCGAAATGCCATTCTGTTCTGTCACAAATCCGACAGTGTTCACTCGATTGCCAATCACATTCACAATCTCAAATTCAGATGGTTGTAACTGACCATCACTGATATTGCAATCACCCCTCAAGCCTTTAGAAAGTAAATTCTTGATCAATGGAGCAAGTTTTGGACCACTATTTGAAGTCCCTATTGCTTCCAAATCCGTTAAGCTGCCTCCCGCCATTTTCTTGAATCTTGGAGATGCATCTGCGCGTACACGCTCCACAGATTCTGCTACAGCAGCTATGCTTTCATAAGCCCACAAACCAAAAACATTCAGATCTGGCCTTTCAATCTCCGGATTCTCCTCATAAAACCTCTTCCTCCATCTTCTAACGAAGCTAGTAACTTGATCAGATTTTGGGATATGAGACTTAACACCTACTACTCCCTGCATTGCTTCAATACATTCTGAATCCAATAAACTAGGTAGCGGATCAGCAACTGTCCACGCGTACCCCTTGCTCATCATTCCAGCTTCTTTCACCATTTGGAAGAATCGAGATGCAAGAGATGGTGGCATGTGAACCACAAACACCCTTGCCTTGCCTGCTTCTTCTTGAGCTCATTCAGTTGTTGAAGAATCTCATCATTTTTAGCAGACGGAGAAACTGCAATTTGGGATGAGACAAAGGCATTGCGGTTTAGCAGTTCCTCACCTAAAAATGGTACTAATCCACTTCCATATTTTGTATCCTCGTGGATAAAAACAACCTCCCTCCAACCAAAGTTCTTGACAACTGCAGCAACAGCTTTGGCCTGAGAAGCAGAACTCCATGATGATCTGATGAAGTATGGCGATTCGTGAGGCAATAGAGAGGGGCTTGTTGCTGGTGATATTATCGGAACTTTCACTTTGTCACCAATTTCTATCACAAAGTCTGCTTGAATGGATGTTTGCGGCCCCAAAATCACCACTACTTGAGTATTCTTCAGCAGATCAATGGCTGCATTTTCAGAAAAAGTTGACAAGAAATGTAAACTTGTATTGAAGGAAAAGAGGTGTTATAGTATTTATATATACCTGCAGAAGCTGCAGAAACAACATCTTCGCTTGAATCCTTGAAATGTGGCACGATCACAGTGCTATAATTAGTGTTTTTGGAGTAGAATTCTTCAATGGCCATAGAAATGCAAGTTTTGTACATGTTTCCGTGAATTGTTTGAAGATCAAGAATAACTCCGACATCAACCTTTGCAGTGAAACTGTTCCATGGAGATACCATATACAAAAGCATAAGCAACAAATAAAAGAGTGGTTTCTGCATTGGAAAAGTATTTAGAATCTAATAAAAATGAATAGTATCTACTTGGGAAATGGATCGATGAAGCAACACTTGTATATATACATATATGAGCATGCAAAATTCCAACTTTGGAAAAATGAAATGATCACGTAATTACGCTTTACTAAGTCTTTGATTTTAATTAAAAAAGAGTGGACTTGTCATTGTCAATCAAAACAAGAAATTTCTTTTGCAGTAGAAGCTCTGACCAATTCTAATGTTCTAGTCTTAATTCTAAGTGTTCGCTCTTTTATTCTTCAAGAAATTTCTGATAGTTTGCGTCCTTAATTCTGAAAACAATATCATAATTTCCAATATCTGGTAAAAACTTAAATAATACTCCTACTAATATAATTAAGATATTAAAAAATTCTTCTTTTATCAATAAATAAAATCCATAAATATTAAATTCACGTTAAAAAATTCAATACAATATTAATTACAACATAATTCATGTTAAAAAAAAAATTCCAAAATACCATTATTTGCAGTTAAAATTAGTGCATCACAATTACTACTTACTATAATAGTTTGTCACCAGTTCTATTGTTGACCACTTCCCTTGTTCACAGCAAATGCAGATTTTGGGCTTACTCTTCATTTCTGCTGCAACCATTTCTTCACAAACAACTGCTGATTTCTTGGAAAATGGCAGCAACTAATAGAAGCTTCTTCATACATCTACATACTACTACTAATTAGAAGCTTCTTCATGCATTTTTGTTGTTAGTAATTGTTGGAAAGATGAATTGAGAAGTCCTAAGTATGTGGGGAAGAGAAAATATGGAGTCCCCAACTTGTTGGGAAGAGAATAACATTTATAATGTAGAGTTCCAATAGGTATAGTTTCTAGGTATATTTATATCTAGTGTACTATAAATACCTATGTACTCCATGTATCAACAACAATTCAAGCCTAATACAATGTAGTCTCTAAAGCTTTTAGTGTCTTTTATTTTCCCCATTTTACTTTTCCGCATGGATCGACCTGTCTCTATAGCATAAAAAAAAAAATCAAAAACCTCCCAAATACACAGCCGAGAGAGTCAGCACAAGTAACCATACAGCCGTGAAAAATTGAAGAGCTGGAGATTTGTGCGCATAATGGTCGGCGAAGCGCTAACTGATGATCGAGCAAACGCCTGGAACATAAGCTACACCAGCGCCGAAATAGTTACAGAGAAGAGAACCAACAACGGTTGATTGTCAGTTGGTCGGAGGAAAGGCCATACCGGTCATGTTGGGAAGGAGGCTGGAGCACAAAAATGGCAGCATGCTCGTCATCTCTCCTCGATCATGGAGAAGACACTGAAGGAGCAGCCAACGTCTTCGCGGCGAGGGGGAGAGAGATGGCGTCACCACACATCCGTTGTGAAGGCCAAGGTGGGAGTAAAACCTTCGAAGTAGCCATCGTCAAAGCCCAACCAGAAGAAGCCTGCCAAAACGGTGTACACAGTCGAGGCGACCAAGGTGGCCAGAGGGCGATGGGAAAATCAGAGGGGATGACCTCACAATGCCACTGTATTGGCTGTTCTATTCGATTTGAAGATTAGCCTGTTGGAATGAACTTGAGAACTGAAAGAGAACGAAGAGAATCATGAATTATCCGTCTAAGGGGGAGAGTAACTAAACAGCCGAACAATGCCTCCATGGATGGAGGAAAATGCTCCAAGGGAGCAGCCCGCCGAAGAGATCGAGAGGTTAAAGATGGGCGCCTTGAAGGATGCCGAGATGAGCCGCGGTGAGAGACAGCTTGTGCCGGCATCTAAAGTGGAGTCCGTCACAGGGGGAGAGGCTGTCACTTGGAAGAGGGGGTTGTGGAGGCGGTTGCTGACAGGATAAGCTCCGAGAAAGCAAGCTTGGAGAGCCATGGTGGCCAAGCTGAAGACTAAGGGCTGGCCGAAGTTTACACCTATGAGTTGGCGGAGGATCGGCCACGGACGGAAAAGAAGGCTACAGAGGAGCGGTCATGGAAGAGATTGAGTCTCCACACCCAAAAGAGAGGAAAATATGAAAGAGGTTATCCAGCATAGGAGGGGGAAAGAAAGTACCCTATCGGAAGAGAGATATGAAAGGTCATTGACAAGTCTCCCAATAAGAAGGCCAGGTAGGCAGTTGAGAAAGCCACCAAAGCCGAGGCTGAGAAACTTGCCGCCGATGAATTGGCCAAGAAGGAGAGGAAGTATCTGAACCAACAACTCATCAACAAATTGAGTTGAGCCGAGAAAGGATACTGGTGTTGCCGTCCGGAAAAGAAGCGGATCGAACGGATCCAAAAATGGAGTCCTTCATCTGAAAGAGAGAACAAGGCAGCCTATGAAAGATGGCGCCTGGAAAATTGCCGAGAAGAGAGTGGGTCCTGCACCGAGTAGATGCCGTCGAGAAATCTCCAGAACCTAAGGTCGACGATAGAACAAAGCAAGCCGACGGGAGAAGACAGAGGCCATCGAGAAGAGCTCACAGTGGTCGGACGGTGGTCTGGAGAGGTTGTTGCCTGCTTCCTAGTGATGGTTTGAAGGTGAGCTTCAACATGTTGGGATACTACAATTCAAAAGCGTGACTCTCCGAGCAGGAGAAGAGAACAACTAAGATTGCAAAATGGATGGATACTACTGGTTTGAGCTGTGAATGAAACTGGCTCATGGTTTGAGTTGGGAATGAAATTGGCTCATGCTCTGAGCTGGAATGGACCGAGAATGGTCTGGAATTAACTCCTCGACATGAGTCAAAACTGTCAGAATGGCTCCCGGACATGAGTAAAAACTGTCTAAGATGGCTCCTAATGGCACGAGCTAAAACTGCCGAATAAGGCTCCTAATGGCACGAGCTAAAACTGCCAAATATGGCTCCTATGGCACGAGCTAAAACTGCCGAAGTTGGCTCCTAATGGCACGAGCTAAAACTGCCAAATATGGCTCTTATGGCATGAGCTAAAACTGTCGAAGATGGCTCCTACGGCATGAGCTAAAACTGCCAAAGATGGCTCCTAGATACGAGCTAAAACTGTCTAAGATGACTCCTAGATACGAGCTAAAACTATCTAAAAAGAGCTCCTTGACACGAGTTAAAACTGTCAACAAAAAATTGAAGAGCTCCTTGACACGAGTTAAAACTATCAACAAAAAAAATTAAAGAACTCCTGAATACGAGTATAAACTATTTATCAAAATGAAGATCGTGCAAGTTAAGTGTCGAAAAATTCGATACTTAACTTGAGGGAGAGTGTTGGAAAGATGAATTGAGAAGTCCTAAGTATGTGGGGATGAGAAAATATGGAGTCCCAACTTGTTGGGAAGAGAATAACATTTATAATGTAGAGTACCAATAGGTATAGTTCCTAGGTATATTTATATCTAGTGTACTATAAATACCTATGTACTCCATGTATCAACAACAATTCAAGCCTAATACAATGTAGTCTCTAAAGCTTTTAGTGTCTTTTATTTTCCGCATTTTACTTTTCAACAGTAATTATTTGCTTTTCCTGAAATTAAGTGATCATTAAAGTGCTGCTTGTTCTTGCTAATTAAAGTTGTTTCAACTTATTTAATAAACTGGTGTGGAAGCATGGCCAGTGCTTTAGAGGTGGACCCGCCGGCCACGGCTCCATTGCAGGTCACGGTGGACTCAATTTGAAACATTTGGCATCCCGCATTAACCACTCTTACTACTATAGCTACGCAACACGCACACACACTTGAGTTATTACATTATTGAATCTTAACTATACGTGCATATTAATTTAAATTTGATGAAATTATTAATACCCCAATGCAAAAATCGCTATAGTCCATATATTATATTCAAACTCCCACAAAAACAATCATAATTTGTGCTAATCATAGTTACCGAAAAATAATAACCGCACCGCATGTAAAAGTATTCAATTTAAATCTTAAAAATTTGTATTTTAAATAATTAATGTATAGTTTTATCATAATTTTGATGAATTCTAGATGCAAAAAGATCGATGAATAAATATAGACCATTATCCTCAAAACTATCTAGTATAGAGCTCCTAACATACATACTTGTATTTCTATAACATGTGGATATCATATTTGGCCTGTAATATTATCACTAAATCTTCAAGTTATAATACACAATTATTTAATAGTACTATACAATATTAGTTTGATACACCCTTAATTTCATGCAATTTCCGACTGGTTATGAAAAAAATCCACATGGAGGTAGCTTTACATCCTTTTAACAACCAAGTTGCAGAACTTTTCATGATGCTTTTATTTACCTTTTTTCTTTTCACGTCATCTTCAAAAGAGCATTTTGTATTTTCGTATATACTGGTATATCAGTATATGAATTTTCTACAAACCATAGAACAAGCTCTTAAGAAACTAACATTTGGAACACTATGTAGCTATAGAAATAACAATATTTCAATCGCTTTTTTTTTTCCTTTTGTTTATCTCTTGCTTTATCAAATATGCATTAAATATCATGATCTCAAAAGTGATAGTAGTATATTTTTATGAGATAGAAAGAATATTAATTAAATATTATTATTAATAATTTCGTTTTCTTGTGATTTGGCCATTTCGTTTTCTTGAGCTCAGTTGAAGCCATGCTAGTGTAGGAAACGTACGGATGTTGCCAAATGTGAGTTCAGTGCGAATACTTTTTATTATTATTATTATTATTATTATTATTATTATTATTTATTATTATTATTATTATTATTATTATTATTATTATTATTATTATTATTATTATTATTATTATTATTATTATTATTATTATTATTATTATTATTATTATTATTATTACTACTACTACTACTACTACGATTTAGTTTTACACTTTTTCAGCTATATACAAGATTCTGCCACTCATTCATGTATTAGATTGGTTTTCCTCAAAGTAAGTGGTGCTTTTTTTAATTAAACCTTCGAGAGGTATCACCACCTTACTTCGTTTTCCCTTTTAACCCGTCGCCCATGGCTGCCATTCCCCTCTTTCACTAGTCATTAGGCCAACGCATGCACGTACAAATTTATGCAATATGAAGTTATCAACACCCTAATGCAAAAATCATTGTATAGGATCCATCATCCATGGCTGCTACATAAACTAAAACACAAAATATATAGATACTACCAATTCTTTTTATAATTTTTAACATTAATATCTGCGGATTTACTGAGGTTACATAGCTAATTAATATACTCTGTTTACGTTCTTAAATATGGTAGGATCGTCGACTACAACATTAGTTTGATATGTCCGCTTTGATCAAGCCCGCACGAATTTTGTCACGAGCACCCTTTCTAGGGTTAATAAATGCGAGTGGTCGCGACTTATAGGACTTTAAGAAATGGAAATATTCTAGAACTTCAAATAAGAGTTTGACCAATATATTTAATATTCAAATAACGGAGGAAAAATCAAAGTAATTCCTTATCAATTTAAATCCAAGGTCAATAGATATCATGGTTAATAATCCAAGAGTAAATGAGGTTCAAAACATAATCGTGAAAAATAGTATTTATCTCAGCGGAAGCGTTCAAGAGAAAGAGTAACGTCATGTATGAAGACATGACGACACTCGGATTCAAAGACTTTAATTTAAGCTCAACACCACCCAGCCCGTCGCCGCTCAACCTGCACATATGGAAAACATATGCAAAGCTGAGTACTATAAAATACTCAATGGACTTATGCCGAAAACACAGTTATAAAAAATATTAAATTTATCATGTCATTTTCAAGTAATCATCGAGGTTTTAGCTTTAGAAAGGCCCGAGGCACCAAAATATTCCATCGTTCAAAATCACGGCAGCGCAACCAATTTCCCATAGACGTCTACCATATCTGCTCATACATGACTTGGAATGTGGCCACAAACCAAGTTACTAGACCGGCCAACTCATAAGATGGCATGTAACAGCCCGCCCTCCTAGGGTACAATAAATGCGGCGGCTGCTACCCAAAACCGACTCTAAAGAAGTAAATATAGGCTAGGGTTTCATTTAAAGAGTGTTGACCAAAAGAATTGAAAGAAAATCAGAGTATTTAATGCAACAACTTAACCTAGAAGATTGAAGGAATGAAGATATCATAAATGGCAATCAAAATATCTTAAGAGCACGGCTCAAAATCCAAGAAGAAATCATAAGAAAAAGACTAAGGCCTCAAACCGAAGGCAAGATGCAAATATTCCAAAAGGAAATTCTAAAGTGTATCAAAAATTCAGCGGAAAACGACCAAGAGAAAGTATAGCTATGTATGGAGACACAACTACGCTTGAAGTTCAACATATCCTTTTTAATTCATTAATCTGCTCAACACCCGCCACCACTCGTCGTCATTCAACCTGCACATAAGGAAAACACATGCAGGGCTGAGTATTTTGAAATACTCAGTGAGCTCGTTGCCAAAACATTTTATAAGTTATGCCACCCTTACCAAGTGAACTCGAGTTTTAAGCAGTTATAAAAGGAATATCACGAGTATCACAAAATATATTTTCATAGACTGGCCAGTCAAAATAACCTCCCATTTTCTCATCAATTAACAATCATTCCATGGTGCGACGAAAGTGTGGCCACACTTTTCGCCCACGAGACCGGCCGACTAGCAAGGACGGCTCCCGATCCCATCGTGTACACAGCCTGGTAGGGCTTGCGGCCCATACTCAGACCCGAATTCGTATAAGCAGATCAGATATCACATTAAAACAAACATAGGCATGGCATAACAGTTAAACCACCCTTATAACACCAATCAATATTTTTGACAAAAATAAAAGAGATTTTAAGAGTAAAGCCCACCTCGATTGCTTAGTTTTCAAGTAGTTTCGCTTTTCCGTTATCCGGCTTCGCAACCAAAGTTTCACCTTTTAATCACATAGGCACATATCACAAATTAGGTTCAATACTACTCTTACTCATGCATGTCTCATTACTTTTCCCTCTTCCCAACGATTTATCTTATCATTACTAATTAATCAAGATCATCTTTATCACACCATATTATTTAACTATCAACACACACTACACTACACCACAACACACACACACACGGTACACACACACACACACGCCACACATTCACGACACACACACACATACACATGTTCCCACATCCCTTTTTATCCCTCTTTCACTCAACTAAGATGCATGAGGGTTCAAGAAGACCGATTAATTGGTTGGAAGAAGAAAAGAAGAGGTAGAAGAAGAACAAACATAACTCTAAATCAAAAATACCTTTTTAGTGAAAAACAATCGGTAGAAAACAAGTATTAGCCTTGATTCTTCAAAGTTCTTGGATTAAACTTCAATTTCTTCTCAAAGGGTGAAGGATTAATGGAGTAATGTAGAAGAAAAATTGAGAGAGTGAATGTGAGTGAGGGGGCCGAAAATTTGGGGTCTAGGGTTGGGGTTTTCTCTTATTTATAGAGTCTAATGAGATCTTTAGGTAATAAGAATAGAATATTTGGTAAGATCTTTTGCCTTATAAATAATTAGAATAAAATAATATGGTGAAGTAGGGAAGAAGAATTAACAAAAATAGAAGATGGCAATATCTCCTAATTTTCGAAAATTAGGCTAGGTAATTAGCCATGGTTTTGTTTTTGGTATAATTTCCAAGCAGAATAAAATATCATGGAGTAGAATAAAAATTCTCCCTCTTGCATTGAAAATAAGCGTGTACTATGCCTTATAAATAAGGTATGGATTTTTGACTATTAACTAAAATAAGGTATGGTAAGGTTCTCTTGAAATATGGAAAGATTTGGTAGAATAATTAAATTCTAGGTATGGAAGGAAATCAAGTAAGGAACCAAATAAAATAAAATAATTCTTTCCTTCCCAAAAATAGTGATTTTCGAAAATCACTAGAAGAATAAGGGGCTCGATTTTTTCATCTCTAAATAAGGAAATAATTGGCTCTTGGAATTCAATTTGGATAAATATCCCAAGGATTAAATAAATTCCGGAAAAATAGAAATTCTTTCTCCAAGGGGTCTAGGGTTCGAAAATTATAAGAATTAGGGTGACAAGTATTTATGGAAATTTTCTCTAATATTCTCACTCACCCATGAACAATTAAATCGCAACATAGTCTCATATCTTAATATATCACATGCCACATCATTAAATTAAATAGTTTGACTTTTCAAACTTTCAACGCAAACCCTAATTCAAATCGACCATATCAACTCGTGAAATAAAAGCATTCTCGATGCCACGTCATCAAAAAATAATTCTAGGGCTCAAAATTTAGGGTTCTAGAATCCGGGATGTTACAGGTATACACTAATCCAAGTAGGGTTTGTGTGCTGCCTACAAGGATCCGAATTCAATTTAAATAATACATGGCAAAGCCATTTCAGATAGGCACGTTAAAACCAAAATACGGCATGATAAACATATTAACATTTCGTTCCCATCGATAAAATAGTTAGGACTCACTTGCGAGATATCACCTTTAGAATTTAAAAATAACATATAGATCAACACAAGGAATTAAAATAAATAAGATGCATGCATCCCATGACTTCGATTGTTTTTTAGCGATACGATTATGAATTTGCCCAACTAGAAACTTGATTATTTCGGTTAATTTCTGCCGCCCAAGGCTAGAAGCTCCTCAGGTCAAATGGTGACAAAAATTCTTAGGGAGGGGGAGTAAAAATTTAGTACTAGAAAAATAGAAAATGTTAGAAAGATTCAGGTAGTAGTGCATGCAAAAGAAAAGATACATCATTCCCTTTTTACAGGGAACTACTAGTTTGGTTAAGTTACTACGATATGGGAAAAGAACCAAACGAAGAAAAACTCATGAAGGAACTTATAACACTGCTCGATAAACAACGGGAAAAGAACCAAACGGAGCTTATAACAGTGCTCGACAAACATTAGGAGTAATTATTCATACGTTGTTGGGTGGCGGAATCATTGGCAGAGTAAATTTGCAATGCTCTGCGTAGCCGTCATAATTTGCATTACGCATATCAAATAATTAGTCGATCTCTCCGTGCCGATGACTCTCCCTCTCATCCCAGCCGAGCTCGTGATCCGCACCACCCCCTGGCTCAAATCCGCCGAGAGCTTAGCGGCGTTCAAGAAAAGGGGCACGATAAGGATCATCGTCTTGGTGGATCTTTTGGCAACCCCGGAGGCGGGGATGGGAACCTGGCCCACCAAAGCCCCCTCGTAGAAGAAGTCGAGGGTGGTGTTGCGGTAGTCATAGCCACCGAAGTTGGGATTCTTCACCGCCAACTTGGAAGTTATGTTGGCCTGCAGCCACGGATTCTGCGGCGTTCCAACGCTGAGGCTCGTCAACATGGCTCCCACCATACCGAGCTTGGGCGTTTACACTGGCAACATGACTACAGCAATTATAATCCCTGCTGCTATCACGATGATCGTGGTAACAATGCAGCAGCACTGCCATCTGTCGCCGGTGGTGGGGGGATTCACTCTAGGGGTGCTGTTGTTGCACGACTCAGGGAGAACACGATCCACAAATATGCTCATTTTAGTTGAGTTGAAGCCCTGCAAACCTATTGTTATATTTCTATATATATAGGAAATCAACACTAAGAGAGATGTTACCAAATGTGACTATTTATGTTTAGTGCTAATTATCTTATAGTTTATTTTGGTTTCAAAAGGGACCACAACATTACTACCTAGTTCACTGTTCATGCATTCTTCTTATTACTAAAGTGGTTTTCCAAACCATCACTACCTATGTAACATCTCGAAATTTAGAATCCTAATTTTAGAGCCTTAAAATTTATTATTGATGACGTGGAAGATGTGAATTAATTGATAAGTGAATTTATTGCATGAGTTTCTTTGACCGGGAAGTTTGAAAAGTCAAATTTGTTGTCTAATGTGATGTGGCATGTGGTTTATTATGAGGTGAATTATTTGATTAAGGGTGAGTGGGAATATTAGAGAAAATTTCCATAAATACTAGCCACCTAATTGTTGAGAAATTCGAACCCTTGGACTTTGGAGAGGGAATTCTATTTTTCCGGATTTAATTTAATTCTTGGGATATTTATCCAAATTAAATCCAAAACCCAATTATTCTTTATTTTAATGAGAAAATCAACACCCCCCTTATTTAATAGTGATTTTCGAAAATCACTATGTTGGGAAGGAAATAATATTTTGCTTACATTGATTCCTTATTTGATTTCCTTCCATACCTAGAATTTAAATATTCTACCAAATCTTTCCATACCTTAAGAGATCTTGCCATATCTTATTCTAGTAAATATAAAAAATTCATGCCTTATTTTAAAGGCATAGAAACGCCTATTTCCAATCCCTAATTGGGAGAATTCTTAATTTTATTTTGCTCCGTGATATTTTATTCTACTCCGTAAAATATACCAAAACAAAGTCTTGGCTAATTAAGTAGCCTAATTTTCAAAAATCATGGAAAATTGCCTTAGAGTCTATTTTTGTTATTTCTTTTTCCCTACTCCACAATATTTATTTATTTAATTTTGGAGAATGAAATCTTACCAAATATTCTATCTTAATTATCTAAAGATCTTGTTGAGCACTTTAAATTAGAGGACTCCTAAACCCTAGCCCCCATATTTTCGTCCCCCCTCCCCCCTTCACTCTCCCAAAATTTTCTTCCTCTCTTCTCCAATATTTTGCCATCTTTTGGAGAGGAATTGAAGTTCAATCCAAGAATCTTGAAGAACCAAGTCTAATACTTAATTCCTACCGATCGTTTTTCTCACAAGGTATTTTATGTTCATCTTCTTCGTTTCTACTCAACTCCTCTTCTTTCTAACCGATTAATCGGTCTTCATGAACCCTCATGCATCTTGGTTGAGTGAAAGTGGGATAAAGGGGATATGGGAATATGTTACATGTGTGTGGCGTGTGTGTGTGTGTGTGTCATGTGTGTGTGTGTGTTGTGTTTGTGTAGTGTGTGTTTGATGGCTAAATATTATTGTGTGACATATGTTGATGTTAGATCTAGATTTGGAGATGCGAATGGAACTTGTGTTATAAACTTGATCTTGATTGATTAGTAATGATAAGATAAATCGATGGGAAAAGGGAAAAGTGTTGAGACATGCATGAGTAAGAGTTGTGTTAAACCTAATTTGTGATATGTGCCTATGTGATTAAAAGGTGAAACCTCAGTTGCGAAGCCGGATAACAAGAGAAAGAACTTACTTGAAACCTAAGCAGTCGAGGTGGGCTTTACTCTTGAAACTCTCTTTTATTTTGTCAAAAAATATTGATTGGTGTTATAAGGGTGGTTTAACTGTTATGCCATGCCTATGTCTGTTTTATTGTGATATTGTGTGTCTGATGCCTAGTTTGTGAGTTCGCTCCATTGGGCTATAGGGCTATGGATATGATTATACGAATTCGGGTCTGAGTATGGGCCGCAAACCCTACCAGGCTGTGTACACGAGGGGATCGGGAGCTGTCCATGCTAGTCGGCCGGTCTCGTGGGCGAAAAGTGTGGCCACACTTTCGTCGCACCATGGAATGATTGTGATTGTTGAATTGTTGAGGAAAAATGGGGAGTTATTTTGACTGGCCAGTCTATGGAAAAATATATTTTGTGATACTCGTGATTTTTTTTATAACTGCTTAAAACTCGAGTTCACTTGGTAAGGGTGGCATAACTTATAAAACGTTTTGGCAACGAGTTCACTGAGTATTTCAAAATACTCAGCCCTGCATGTGTTTTCCTTATGTGCAGGTTGAACGATGACGAGCGGTGGCGGGTGTTGAGCTTGTTAACTAATTGAGATGGATAATTTGAATTCAAGTGTGGTTGTGTCTTCATACATAGCTGCTCTTTTCTCTTGGTCGTCTTCCGCTGAGTTTTTGATACACTTTAGTGTTGTTATGGATACTTTGCACTTGTTTTCCTTTGGCTTTTGAGGCCTTAGGCTTTTCTTGAGGATTCTATCTTGGAAACCATGTCATACTCTTAAGATTTTGCTCGTTATTTATGATACCTTCTTATTTCTTATTTAAGCTTCTAGGTTAAGTTGTTGTTTTATTGCTCTGATGTTTCCTTTAAATGCTTTGGTCAAAACTCTTTAAATGAAACCCTAGCCTATGTTTACTTCTTTAGAGTCCGTTTGGGTAGCAGCCGCCGCATTTATTGTACCCTAGGAGGGCGGGCTGTTACAGTTGGTATCATAGCCTCAGTTTCTTTCCGCTCTGGACCCAAGTGTCTTTTCGAAAATTTAAGTTGTCCTTGAAATCATTGTTTCTAACGAACTGAATATGGAAGGCTCAACACCGCAACTCGTCTCGTTCAACCACGAAGAAAGAGGTACAGAATATTTCTATGATTGAAACTTTATGCTCTTAGAAATTTCGGTGGAAAGTGTTATTTTTGTGAAAAGCATGCCATAAGTGTTGGAAATATTGTGAATGTGAAGCGATGCTTCCCGAATGATGCTATGTCGAATGTGTATGAGAACTTGTGAAAATCGTGAAATGCAAATGTGATTACGTGAGATTATGTTGAAATGTTGTGATGCTTAGACCTGGACTTTTGAACCTAGCATGCCTTAGCTACACGATCACAGTGCTTATATCAACAGTAGAAACGCGGAATGACTAGTATGAGACTTCAAGTTATGCTTGGAATTATAGAGTGCCTAAGGAGTAGGCCAGACTGAACGTGCTAAAACTTAGTTGTAGGTTGACAACTGCAGTATCACCTTCCTGAGTGATAGAACCAACGAAAATAAGTATATTCCGAACTTTGGTGTATCCTTACATTGGTGAGATCATACGTAAGATCTAATAAAACTATGCAGTCTTGCATACCATGCCAAAGTGGCGACGCGCCACAAATACGACGACGTTTATGACACCTTAAGACCACGTGTATAATGGCAATCGAAAAAGACTATGTGACATGGCAAGAAGAAGACTTTGAAGATGTGACCATCAAAAATAGTTATTTTCGACGATACGATGAATCTCAACTTGGAATCCACGGTTTCATAGAACGACGTTACCATGATCAGGCTTCGGGAGAAATGTGCGAGGGAGTGCGACCTTCGTAGTTAGAATGACCGATTTTTTTTAAATCAACAGTACTTACTTGGATCCTAAGTTCTTTTCGAGACGTTTTGCATAACCATGAGCCCTTATCTATTTAAACACCTTGGTTGACTCACAATTTGCAAGTGATGTCCCTTATTTCTTTTCCAATATCGAGTCATGACTCACTTGGCGTGAAATTTGTGTTTGCCCTTGTGACTTTGGACCTCTTGCTTAAGTAGTATTCTTCAAATTCATAAGAACGATATTTGATTTTATGAGCTTCCGTCATTGAACTTCATTCCTAAAGTTGTTTGTAGTTATGACCTTCGGTATGATCACATCTCCAGACCTGTTTTCTTCAAAGGATGGAATATTCTTCTTGGAACTTTGGTTCACCCCTTTATTTTGTAACCATGTTTGTGGCAAGCTCTTTCTGGCAGAAGTGAAATTCTTTTTAGCTCGGTTTCACTACATATATTGTTCCATACTCAATGATTTTCTTTCTTCAACTCCAAGTTAAGGCTATGATGTTCTTTTCTTCGTTAACGGGTTTGATCGTGTTAATTTTCTGAAAAGTTCCCATCACTTTGAGTTGCCCTCAACAAACCCGTGAATCCATTGATGCGATTCCAATTTTTTTTCCAATAACATGACGTCATTGAACCATTTTAGTGCTACTTCATGACATTATGTCTATGTTTATAAATCCTGCCACGACTGATTATTTTAGGCCTCGACATGTGTGGACGATATCATTCATTGCGGTCCGGAATTTTTTTCAAATTTTGATCCAGTCTGTGAAGGTCTTCAGGTTGTCAGTCCGGTTTGTTTCCCTAGTTTTTCGTATGTGAAATTTAGAGTATCCAACTGATCAGGAAGTGATTCCCGACCCAGCTGAGTCATTGGTACGATAACCGGGACCTGGCTTCAAACAAATTTCCTCAACCCACTTCTACTGGTTAGTATAGTGGAGGTAAGGGTCGAATCCCACAAGGATGGACACGTTTAGATAACTGTGGTGACTTTCCTGGGTGTTTGGTTAGCTACCACGCTTTGGTTGAGAATTTACCTAGACAGGAAATAAAGGTAGTACTCACTAGTAGCCGAGAAAATGACAGACATGTGGGAGTGTTCGTGAAAATAGGGGACAAGGTGTATCAGAGACATATTGAAAATGGACAGTTACTAAATGAGGAAAATTAGACAACATGGTATATCTGATGGCTGGGGGCGTTCTGACAGGTCTGGGCAGTACATCTGAAAAGTAGGGAACAAAAGCAAAAGTAACTTAAAAGTAAAGGTGGTCCAAATAAAGTTGATTTTGACGTTTTCTTCTTCACCAAGTATTGACAAGAATCATGTAAACTCAAACACCATAACTAAACTTCAGGTTCATAAACTCAAACTCAAGACCCATCGATTAAAATGCTTTAACTTAAATTAAACGGTAAACTGCACATTTACTTCTGCTGACTGACATGCGAGGTGGTAGTCACGGTGCGGAAAAGAGACTCATGCATGAAAACTTGATTAAACTAGCTACAACTTCAAATCAACAACTCCCGATAAGAAAAACACTTAGAAATTAAAAGCAATAACTAGATCTAACTTTCCTAGGCAGAATGAAGCAAACTCGAACCAAAGGGACATGCGAAATAGAAACTTCATAATGCAATTGCTGGAAAATAACAAAGTAGTTCAAAAGAGCAACAGCGATGAGTGCTTGCAAAATAACCAACGATGAAAACAAGTAAACTTTAGAAAGCGATTAAGATTGTTTGTGCCACTCTGGGCGATGATACTACTACACTGCTATGATAACTGGCTGGAACGATGGGCTGATGACTTCTCTGGAAACTCTGGACGTCAAGTGACCATGGCTGTGGCGAGGAACGAGAAAAATGGGATAATGCTGAAGGATGGATCTTCTAGAGAGAATTCTACTAAGTGTAATTGTCGAACTGCGAATTGAGAGCCCCGAACTGAACTTCCTCTCTTTCTCTCTCTCCAAGTGGCTTCTTTTATAGCGAGGCTTGCCCATGCTTTTAGGATAGACTTCTCCCACATTTTGACCTTTTTGCCCTTGTCAATGATCATCCCAGCTATCCTCCTTCTCCATCTCGAGCCTTTTCTCCGGCATGCATCCTGGTCAATGTCGCACCCTTCTGGCGCCCTTTTCACTTGCGTCACCCGTATCGTCACCTACTGACTTGGATCCTTCAATCCTGCACACTTAAGCAACTGTTTTGCAGATAATACATGCAATTCACGACATACTGACCAGTAACCAAGGCTTAGAATTCGACTTATCAAACTGCTCACACTTACCACATGCTTGTCCTCAAGCGTGAAGACAAATAAAAAGAAATAAGTCGAATTCGAGCCTGGTTACTCCCCTGACCGACTCTACCTAACTAGACTCAAGACTCTGACGCAAAAGGAAAGAAAACAAAATAACGACACAAACACATAACACATATAGTTAACTTAAACACATAGAACAGGCTATATTTTCAACCACCCTTCCCCTCGAGATCAGGTGCAATCCGGCCTTAGGCAGCCTTGAACTTCCGCCACCCCCTTTTCTTCCCCAGTCAGTATATCGCTTGTCAGGATCACCCAATCCTAGGCCAAACACTGGGTTCACTCAGTCACTCATTCCTCACAGGGGATGTAGGACCATTTTCTCTCGGTGCTTAACCACAGATGTTTCGGACTCAGATCTCACATGCAGCTCCCGAAGGTCTTTAAGGCTTGTAATGGGGCTAGTGGCTTGTAGCGTTTGGGGTAGTTGTCCCTAAGGCCCTAAGGTTCAACAATAGCTACTTATTTGATGAGGGAGAACTGTGTGCATTCGGGCTTCTGGCTAGGGCTTCATCTTTGGCTGGACAATTTCTGACATTGGCTTCCAACTGGTCAGTAGCTTCTTTGTGGCTTCGCCACCCTTATTCCTTCTTCTCCTTTCTCTTTTTGTGGTCAAGTATCTGCGACCATTTTCTTCAAATTCCTTTTCTATGGCTTTGCCACCCTTATTCCTTCTTCTATTTTTTTTAAGATCTGGAAATCTCAGATCGATTTTCTCCTTCTTTCCTTGCTTTTCTTTTCTTCAGTTGGTCTCTTTTGTATGTCCTCCTGGGCAGTTGCTTCCTTGCCTCATGCCTTGCACGCACACAGTTCCAGTGGCTGATGGGTTATTTCGGGGTATAAGTCAGGCTAGAAAATGGGGTTCTAAGGGTAGGGTTTTTTTTTTTTTTATGGGGGGGTTTCCTACTGCCTTCGGGGTTTGCTACACGCGGTCACCTTACCCTAGACATCATGTGGTAGCCTCTCTTCTTTTTTCAGTATTTAGTGGAAAGTGGTTCCACCTTAGGCCTTTAACTCACCTTTTAAGAGGGCTTTCATGTCTGACCTAAGGGATGGGTTTTTCCTTCATACTCGCATCATCTAACTGACTAGGGGTTACTGGAGGGGGTGGTTTCTATTTTCCGGCATGCCTTATCTCCCTCAATTCCCCTCACCGTCAGTTCGAGGCAGTTGAGTTTTAAGCCCATTCATGAAACATAACACATAATTCCTAGACCTAACAAACCCTAAAAAAAAACTAACATGCACTGACTCAAATAACACATATATACATGTCATACTGGCCATTTGCTCCCCCCTCTCACTTCACAAGTGTCTGCCCCAGATACGGGCTGTGAATTGAAAATTGGGAATGGCTAGTATGACAGACACACACTTATAACAAACACATATTATATCTAAAAACTTCTCACACTTAGACTATGCAATAGGCTAAGTGGGAGAGTTTCAGATATATACCTAGATTTATAAACAAAACAGAGCAATATATTTACAAACATGAAATAAAAACATATAAACTCCTCACACTTAGACTACACAGTAGGCTAAGTGTGAGGTAACATGCCCACGACAAAACACAAAGAAAAACATAATAAAATACATACACCGAAGTAGCGAACCATTTACTTCTCACACTTAGACTATGCAATAGGCTAAGTGTTATGAATGGGGTTTGCATACAACCAAAACACATAAATCTTCCTATTAAATAAAAGTACGAAAACATAAACAAAAGAAAAAAAATTAAAAATTAAAAAGAAAACTAACTGGTCAGTTGGGGGTGGTTCGGTCAGATGTTCCTCCTGCTCATTCTTGGGGCAGGGTTCTGTGTAGGTGGGTCCGTTGGTTCTTCTTCAGTAAGTCCGGTTTGGTTGTCATCATCCTCCTCTTGCTCATCACCTTCTTCTTCCTCAGGTCCGGTGGGTTCTTCTTCCTGTCCTCCATGTCCGCTTGTTCCAGCTTCACTGCTTGCTTTCGCTCTTGCCAACTCCTTTAGTATGCTTTCCATTAGGGTTATCAGTTTTGCCATCTCTGTCCGCGATTGTCTGTTCTCCTCAGCCAGCTCAGTCACTGCCCGCTCCAGATTTTCTTGCCTCGGCCTCTGCGCTTGGTCGATCTGGGCAGCTTGCACCTCCTGACCTTGTTGTGCCCTTCCCCCGGGGGCTTCTCCCATTGGGTAGAACTGGGGTACTCCTTCTCTGTAGTATACCAAGTTGGTGCGGACGAAGAAGGGTACATCAAATAGGCCAGGAGCGTCGACCATGTACATTGGAGACAGGTCCTCTGCCTCTGTTATGATGATGTTGTTGCGCACGAAGGCTCCTAGTATGTGGCAGAGCGACAAGTTTCGGGCTGGGTAGGTGGCTATCGATGGCATTGGTAGGCTGTCCAAAACCCTAGGTGCAGTTTCCTTCCATGCTTAGCGCACCATACCAAGTACAATTCGGTCATGGACATTCTTGCAGCGGAGTTGCTCTGTCCCAGTAGGTTATAGCCTAAGTAGAGCTGCACCAATCGTAGCATGGAATTGTTGAAGTGGGTGGATCTGGATTTTGTGGAGGCGAACTGGCCAGCATTGGGGTGGGTTAACTCCTCCCAGGCTTCCTGGGGCTCAAATTCTATATGTCACCTCGGTACCCCCCTCTCACGGCTTCTCCAGTCCGGCCCTATAGCCTCCTCCAGGCTACACATACCCAATCGCACAGTCCACTCTATCAGACTCATCGATAGTTCTCCACCGAATATCCTAAAAGAGATTGACACCTCGTCTAGGTCCGTAGTCAGTTGGAACCTAAACGTGGTGAAAAACTCCTTCGCCAATCTCACAGATATCTCTGGGTCCCTATTCTCTAACAGTCATTCAAAACCCAATGCTTCCATACTAGCCAGGAATGAATCACGAACAGACAACTCATCCAAAGAGGGTATATGGAGTACCTTTCCGCACTTGACTTGCTTGCTACTGTCATCCTTGTCGTCAAATGCATCTTGAAGCTTTTGGGTGTCGTAGTACTTCATGTCCTCCATAAGCTCATCAGTGAGCGTTACCCTCCACCGCCGGTACACGATCCTTTCTACCGGAGGGTGGACTAGTTCAAGGTGGTTGTCTGGGAGCTGCTGCTCGTGATAGTCATCTCCTTCCAGAGAGATATCACTCTCTGAGTCAGAATCCTCGCTGGAAGTGTAGTCTGTGTCGCTTGATCTCTCTTTCTCTTCCGGCTCTCTGATCACTATGCTTGCATTGGCAGTGCGCTGCTTCTTCATGACTTGTTTCTTCTTGACAGGGGCTTTCCCTATCTCTTCCTTTCTTGAATGTACTTGGTCTCTTCGACATCCATTGTCTCTCCTTCCTCGTCGGCTCGTGTTGAAGTGTCCTCCTGTGCGGTAGGCTCGGCCACCATGCGGGCACTAGTATCACTTCTTGTTGCCTCCTCCCGACCTACTGACTCTGATGCGAGGTCCAGACCCTCAGCCACCTTGTCAGTATTCTTCTCCTGGTCAGTCGGCGTTGCTGATACTGTCCCTGTTGCCAATTGGGTGTCCTCCTGGCTAGCATTCGAGGGCTCCTCCTTAGGTTTTGTAGGAGTAGTCCTCTCGTCATCACTCGAAACCTCCACTGCGTCCGCTGCTGTGTTTGCTCCTGCCTTGTTGGACGTCCACTTTCCTAAGCATCTCTGTGACACTCTTTGGGGTTTCTGCCTTTCTGCCTTGGGGTCGTTTTTCAACACTAGCCTCCTCTTTATGGGTTTCGGTTTAGTTACCACTGAGGCTTCCTCTTGATGTGCTTCTGGTTCTTGTCTCTCCTCTTCAATGTGTTCGGCCCTTTTCGGTTGTTCGTCTGTCTTCTCCTCTACTGATTGGTGGGCTACCTCTTCCGAGCTTTCCGCTTTCTTTGTTGCTTCCCCCTTTCCTACTGACTGGGATGCGAGGTCCATTACTTCAGCCACCCCTTCAGGGTTCACCACGATTCGATCCCCTTTGCCCAAAACCGCTTGAAATTCTTCACCCGTCATTAACCCTTGCTTCCTGGCCGTCTCGTTCAGATCTATCTCCTCCTCCGCTGCATCGATTTTTGCTTCAGTGGCCCTAATCTCCCTTGCTTCACCTTTCTTGCTCTCGCTTGCTCTCACTCCACTCTCCTTGTCTTCTGTTTCTCCCCAGTTGGGGTCTTGATAGGCGGAAAGAGGGCTGACGTCCAGCGGCTCTGTTTGTTGGTATGTGGGAGAAGGTTCTGATTGTGCAGCAATTTTTGTGGAAATATTTTCGGACGTCAGAGTTGAGGTTTTCGGGGTGGTAGTGGGTGGTTGTTCTGTGGTTGTAGTTGGGGTAGGGTTTGATGTCGCCGGTATTCCTCCGGTTAAGCCAAATCCGGCTAGGGTTGCTGTCCAGTCTCTATTGGGGTCCTGTTGGCTTAGAAACGCCGCCAGTGCTTCTAAAGGAACCATCGCCGGAATTTGTGTCGTTGGCGGTGGTTGTGATCTTTGTGGGCTTGGCGGCCGTGATTCGGCTGCTGGCTGGGGTTCAGACGAGGCCCCGCCGGTGGTAGATGCTCGGTCGATGGTTGCCTTTCTCTTTGCCATGGCTGTACCGGTGGTGGTTTGCGGTGGTTTCTTTAGTGTGTGGTAGTTTTTCGGAGTGGGGGTTGCGGTTGTGGGAGAGAGAGTGCAGGTGAGGGTTTGTAAAGTGAAGGGGAGTAGGCGGTGGGGTGTTTTATAGAGTGGTGGGCAGTTGAGGGTTTTGACCGGTTGTAGGCGGTCGCTCGGTTGAGACGCTTCGTGTGGGAGGCGGTTGTGCTTGCTGGCAGCCGATTGGACGTTGCTTGTCACGTCCTTGCCTCACGCGCCTCCCAGCCTCTGCACTCGCCTGCAAAGCTGCAACACACCCAAAATTCAAACTTTACTCAACTCCCTCTTCTCAATTAGCTAGAAGTAGAAAAAGTAAATAAATGGCTCTTTAATATAATTCAGAGTTTCACCCAAGTGGTATCCTCGTGGTCAGTACGAACTTCGAATTAATATTTAAGATCCGAAAAATCTTTTTGTTGTTTTTCCTTCTTCAAATCCCTTTCCTACTGGTCATTTAGACGCTCTTAAAGTGTAATGGAATTTCTTCCACTACACACACCTCTTCATTTTCCCTATATATTTTTAATCTATGTCCATTAACGACAAAAGGTTCAGAGTTAGGGATACTCCCTGAAATCTCGACCGCTCCATTAGCACGTAATGCAGTGATAATGTAAGGTCCTGCCCATTTGGATTTGAGATTCCCAGGCATTAGCTTCAGTCTTGACTGGAAGAGTAGTACTTTCTGACCAACTTGGAGATCCTTGGTTCTCAGATTTTTTTCGTGCCACATCTTTGTTTTCTCTTTATACCACATGGCTGAGTCGAACGACTCCAATCTGAGTTCTTCCAGCTCTTGTAGTTGTAGCTTCATTTCCTCTTCACAAGCCTTAGCATCCATATTAACTTGTTGTACTGCCCAGTATGCTCGGTGTTCAATTCCCACTGGCAAGTGACACATCTTCCCAAAGACGATGCGATAGGGGGACATCCCTATAAGAGTTTTGTAGGCTGTCCGATATGCCCACAGAGCATCTTCCAACCTTGTGCTCCAATCTTTTCTGGAGGGGGACTGTCTTCTCTAAAATGCTCTTTATTTCCCTGTTTGAGATCTCTGCCTGCCCGTTGGTTTGAGGGTGGTAAGGACTGGATAGGCGGTGATGAACTCCATACTTCTTCATCAATGCTTCGACCGTTCGGTTGGAGAAGTGAGTCCCTTGATCGGAGATGATTGCCCTTGGTATCGCAAATCGGCTGAATATATGACTCTTGAGGAACTTGGTGACTTCTTTAGATTCACAAGTGCTTGTGGCCTTGGCTTCTATCCATTTTGACACGTAGTCAACTGCCACTAAGATGTAGGAGTTCCCATAAGATGATGGAAAAGGACCCATGAAGTCCATACCCCAGATGTCGAACACCTCACAAACTATTACTGGAACTTGCGGCATTTCATCCCTCGCGGAGATCCCACCGGTCAGTTGGCAACGGTCACAGCCCTTGCAGAACTCGTAGGCATCTCTATTCAGGGTTGGCCAGTAGAATCCGCTATCTAGCACCTTCCTGGCAGTCTTCCTTGGCCCGAAATGTCCTCCACATGCCAAGGAGTGGCAGTGCATCAGTACATCCCGTTGCTCCCAGTCAGGAACACGTCTTCTAATGACCTAGTCTGCTCCTGCCTTCCACAAGTATGGATCGTCCCAGAAATAATACCTTGCTTCGCTCTTGATCTTCATCCTCTGAGCCTTTGTCACGTTTGGCACCATTGGCAGCTCTCCTGTTACTAAGTAGTTTGCCAAGTCCGCATACCAGGGTTCCTGTCCCACTTTCTCCTTGCCCTTGGTTGTTGCGTCCTGACCAGTAAGTCTCATCACCTCTTCCCAATCGATTTTTTTCGCGGAGAAAATCACTTCACATAAATGCTCTTCCGGGAATCGATCCCTTACATCTTCACTGTTCCCTTCTTGTATTATTCTACTCAAGTGGTCCGCTACCTTGTTCTCAACTCCCTTCTTGTCTTCTACCTCCCAGTCGAATTCTTGTAGAAGCAGCACCCATCTGATCAGTCGGGGCTTTGACTCCTTCTTCGCAATGAGATACTTGATCGCCGCATGATCAGTATAGACGATGACTCTAGATCCCAGTAGGTACTGCCTGAACTTCTCGAACGAATAGACAACCGCCAACATCTCCTTCTCGGTGGTGTCATAATTCCGTTGGGCTTGATTCAGGGTTTTTGATGCATAGAATATCACGTACCTTTTCCCATCTATCTTCTGACCCAGTACGGCCCCCACTGCATAGTCACTAGCATCGCACATCACCTCGAAGGGGTGATCCCAGTCAGGAGCCTGAATGATTGGTGCAGAAATCAATTTTTCCTTAAGGAGGTTGAAAGCAGCCTTGCAATGCTCATCGAAGACGAATTCCACCTCGTTCTGGAGAAGCCTGGTAAGCGGTTGGGCAATCTTGGCGAAATCCTTGATAAATCTTCGATAAAATCCAGCATGGCCAAGGAAACCTCTTATTCCTTTCTGATCAGTAGGGAAGGGTAGTTTGGATATGACATCCACTTTAGCTTGATCCACCTGGATCCCCTTTTCTGACACCACGTGTCCTAGAACAATTCCTTCTGTAACCATAAAGTGGCATTTCTCAAAGTTCAAGACCAGACTCTTTGCTTGACACCTTCCTAGCACCATATCCAAATGTTGCAAGCACGAGTCGAAAGAATCTCCATAGACCGTGAAATCATCCATAAAGATCTCTATACAATCTTCAATCAAGTCCGAGAATATGCTCATCATGCACCGTTGGAAAGTACCGGGGGCGTTGCATAGGCCAAATGGCATACGCCTATACGCATAGGTTCCAAACGGGCACGTGAACGTGGTCTTATCCTGGTCCTCCGGGTTCACATAAATTTGAAAGTATCCACTGTACCCATCCAAAAAGTAGAAGTACTTCCTCCCAGCCAGTCGCTCCAACATTTGATCGATGAATGGCAGGGGGAAGTGGTCTTTCCTGGTTGCAGCGTTCAGCTTTCGGTAATCTATACACATTCGCCACCCAGTAACTAGTCTGGTGGGCACTAGTTCATTCCTCTCATTCTTAATCACCTGGATCCCTGACTTCTTGGGGACCATATGGATTGGGCTAACCCATTCACTGTCTGGCACCGAGTATATAATGCCCAGTGAGAGCAACTTCAAGATTTCCTTCAATATCTCTTCTCGCATGTTTGGGTTCACCTTTCTTTGAGAGTCCCTATGCACCTTGGCTCCATCCTCTAGCCTAATGTGGTGCATGCAGACGTCCGGGCTTATACCTACCAGGTCCGTAAGGCTCCATCCAATAGCCTTCTTGTTTTTGCTCAGCACGGTCAGTAGTCTTGCCTCTTGTTCTTCAGTCAACCCGCTGTTGATGATTACGGGGAATGAGTCTTCCTCCCCTAGGTAGGCATACTTAAGGTTTGCTGGCAACTTTTTCAACTCCACTTGCGGGGGTAGTGTGTCCGTAGGTAGAGGGTTCTTCTTTGAATCCTCCTCTTGTTCCTGTTCAGCATCTGATTTTTCCTCCATACTGGCCGGTACCACGGCCCCTACGGATCCTGCTAGTTCTGACTTCTGACAGAATTCCGTAATTGCTTCTTCAATCTCTTCGTCAGTCAACCCTCGGCTACTGATCGAGATCACACCATGCGGCTGCTTCCACATCAGCCTGGGCATACACATCCAAGGCTTGGAGCTTTTCCTGCAATAATTCGGTCTCAAGAAATTCTTGGACTAGGGGGTCAATTACATCAACATATCATAGATTTTCAGAATCTATGGGTCTTTTCATGGCTTCATTGATGTAAAATACAAATTTCTCACCATTAAAGTCAATGCATATTGTCCCCTCGGCCATATCCATAATTGTCTTGGTCATTCTTAAAAATGGTCTACCTAACAATATCCCGCTAGACTCCCTAGCTTCCGGTTCACTCATTTTAATGACATAAAAATCAGCGGGATAAGTAAAGTTTTGTATCCTGACCAACACATTTTCTAACACACCCTCAGGATTGATACATGACCTATCAGCCAGTTGGATTAACACCCTAGTATTCGACAATTTTACCCTCTTTAACCGATTATAAATGGATAATGGCATAACATTGATAGATGCTCCTAAATCACACATTGCATGCTCGATTTTCACATCTCCAATCGTTATGGGTAGGGTAAACATACCTGGGTCGGCTCTCTTGGGTGGTAGCTTCTCCTGTACAATGGCCGACGCTATTCCCTCCACCATGATCTTTCCATCTCCCTGGACTTTCCCAGCTATGAGCTCCTTTATAAACTTCCCCAGAGGGGGCAGTCTCACGGCTTGGAGAAATGGTATGGTGACATCCAGCTTCCCAAAGATCGACATGAAATCCACAGGGTTTTCCTTCTTCCTCTTCGTCACAAACCGATATGGAAACGGTTTTTCTTTAGCCTCCCAGTCAATCCTTGTGGATTTCCCGTTTGTGCCTCCTGGATTGGAGGGTTCGATGTGGGCATTGCTCCTTCGGGGTTGCTCATTTCCAGGTTGTGTTTCTCCCCCTTTTCTTTGCACAGTAGGCTCCTCGTCTAGAAAAAACGGGTCCTCCATCCGAGGCAGAGGTCTCTTGAGCTCTTCCGCTGAGATGACGTCGCTCAGCACCCTTTCTCTATTAGACTCCCTGACAGGGTTCTTGAGCTGAGGTCCGTTGTAAGCTGTTCCGGACCGTAGTGTAATCTTGCTCACATTTGCCTTTTCCGGTACATGGACTGTAGATGGGAGTTTCCCTGAGTTCCCCTTCATTTCGCCCACCGAGTTAGCGTTCATTGGTGGGCCAACTGCCTATTTTGTTCATCATATCTATATTTGCCCTATGCTCCTTCTGGGCACTTTGCATTCCTTGCATTGTTTCATTACTGGACTGCAAGTCATTTTTAATGCTTTGCTGCGAGGCAAGCATCTCTCCCATCATGTCCTCCACGGACCTCCCCGACCTGTTTGGGTGATGGAATTGGTTCGAGTTCGGGTACTGGCTATACTGAGCAGGAGAGTTATACTGGTAACCTGAGAAATTTTGTTGATTTGGGTTCGGTCGGTACTGGTTATACTTGGGCGGGAGGGTTATACTGGTCGTGGTTGTGCTTGGTACTGGCTTTGGTTTTGATTGCGGGGGTTGTGTTGAGGCCCTGGGTTAAATTGGTTCTGGTTTTGGTTTTGAGAGTTTCACTGATGGGGTGGCACATAAGTAGGGTTCGGGTTCTGGTTTTGAGAGCCTTGGTTCTGGGGATGCTAGTTCCTTCCTACCCAGTTAGACTGGTAGTCAGGGTTTGTTGGTCCGCGGTTGGGATATTGGTTCGGTTGGGGGTTGGGTTGATTTGGAGCCTGATTTTGGTTCTGGTTCTGATTTCCATCTCCCCATCGGAAATTTTGGTGGTCCCTCCACGGTGCATCTCTTTGTTTCCCCGGAATCCAATTGCCGTTGGAATTGTAGTATCCTGCGGCATTTGCTTGCTCCACATCCAGCGAGTTGTCCGGCTGATCATATGGTAGTGCTGGGGCTTCTTGGCCTCCAGTTGGAGAAGGTGGTGGAGTGTTCTGCTTGATTGCAGTCAGCAATTCCTTCTTTAATTCCTCCATCTTCAAGTCCATCCGTTCCTCCTGGTCAGTAGCCGAAGCACTCGCTACCCTTTCTCTGTTGTACCCATCTCTCGCGTTGTCGTACGTCTTCTTCGCATTCAACAGCTTGCGTAACACCTTTTTGGCTTCACTTACTCTTAACTGGGTGAAATCTCCTCCAGATGATGAATTCGCCAGATCCTTGGTCTCCTTGTTCATTCCCTCATAGAAGGTGTGATGCACCTCTATCTCCTTCATGTGATGGTTGGGGCATGACTCCAGAAGGCTCATGTACTTCTCCCAATACTCGCTCAGGGTTTCATCATATTCTTGCCTTATGCACGATATTTTCCTCTTCAATGCACTTGTCTTCGAAGACGGGAAAAACTCGGCTAGGAAAACTGACTTGAAGTCGGCCCATGTATTGATAGAGTCGGCTGGCAGGCGCATGAACCAAGTGTTGGCCTCTCCCTTTAGGACAAAAGGTAGGGCCTTCAACCTGTAATCATCCTCGCTCGCTCCTGCTGGCCGCCTCTGCGCCTTACAGATCTTGCAGAACTCATTTAAGAACTCGTAGGGTCCTTCATAACTCTTCCCACAGTACGTCGGTAGGATTGCAATCACGTGGGGTTTCACATCACAGGCGGTCTGGCCTGGGGTGACCACTATTGCTTGTGGGGGATCTCCGTCAGCGTGTGCGGTAAGTGTTGCTAGCTCGGGATTGTCCTCACCTTGATCAGCCATCCTTACGAGTGTTCTTACTGGTTGGGGTGGAAGCTCCGGGAATTGGTACTCTAATTCCTCCTTTTCTTCGTCGCTACTCGTGCCTAGGTCGGACGGTGCCGTCGACAGGCCAGAACAAGTGGTAACAAGTATTGTTCCTCGGGGAAGTATCCTTGGTCTCCACTGGCCAGGAGCCGAGCCACTTCTCATAAACTGAAAACAAAAAGAAAAGAAAAATTATAAACAGTATGTACACCAAAAAGATCACACACAATAATAGGTATGAACGCCATCCATCCCCGGCAACGGCGCCATTTTGAAGGTCTTCAGGTTGTCAGTCCGGTTTGTTTCCCTAGTTTTTCGTATGTGAAATTTAGAGTATCCAACTGATCAGGAAGTGATTCCCGACCCAGCTGAGTCGTTGGTACGATAACCGGGACCTGGCTTCAAACAAATTTCCCCAACCCACTTCTACTGGTTAGTATAGTGGAGGACACGTTTAGATAACTGTGGTGACTTTCCTGGGTGTTTGGTTAGCTACCACGCTTGGGTTGAGAATTTACCTAGACAGGAAATAAAGGTAGTACTCTACTGACTAGTAGGCGAGAAAATGACAGACATGTGGGAGTGTTCGTGAAAATAGGGGACAAGGTGTATTAGAGACATATTGAAAATGGACAGTTACTAAATGAGGAAAATTAGACAACATGGTATATCTGATGGCTGGGGGCGTTCTGACAGGTCTGGGCAGTACATCTGAAAAGTAGGGTACAAAAGCAAAAGTAACTTAAAAGTAAAGGTGGTCCAAATAAAGTTGATTTTGACGTTTTCTTCTTCACCAAGTATTGACAAGAATCATGTAAACTCAAACACCATAACTAAACTTCAGGTTCATAAACTCAAACTCAAGACCCATCGATTAAAATGCTTTAACTTAAATTAAACGGTAAACTGCACATTTACTTCTGCTGACTGACATGCGAGGTGGTAGTCACGGTGCGGAAAAGAGACTCATGCATGAAAACTTGATTAAACTAGCTACAACTTCAAATCAACAACTCCCGATAAGAAAAACACTTAGAAATTAAAAGCAATAACTAGATCTAACTTTCCTAGGTAGAATGAAGCAAACTCGAACCAAAGGGACATGCGAAATAGAAACTTCATAATGCAATTGCTGAAAAATAACAAAGTAGTTCAAAAGAGCAACAGCGATGAGTGTTTGCAAAATAACCAACGATGAAAACAAGTAAACTTTAACTAAGAAAGCGATTAAGATTGTTTGTGCCACTCTGGGCGATGATACTACTACACTGCTATGATAACTGGCTGGAACGATAGGCTGATGACTTCTCCGGCAACTCTGGACGTCAAGTGACCATGGCTGTGGCGAGGAACGAGAAAAATGGGATAATGCTGAAGGATGGATCTTCTAGAGAGAATTCTACTAAGTGTAATTGTCGAACTGCGAATTGAGAGCCCCGAACTGAACTTCCTCTCTTTCTCTCTCTCCAAGTGGCTTCTTTTATAGGGAGGCTTGCCCATGCTTTTAGGGTAGACTTTTCCCGCATTTTGACCTTTTTGCCCTAGTCAATGATCATCCCAGCTATCCTCCTTCTCCATCTCGAGCCTTTTCTCTGGCATGCATCCTGGTCAGTATCGCACCCTTCTAGGCGCCCTTTTCACTTGCGTCACCCGAATCGTCACCTACTGACTTGGATCCTTCAATCCTGCACACTTAAGCAACTGTTTTGCAGATAATACATGCAATTCACGACATACTGATCAGTAACCAAGGCTTAGAATTCGACTTATCAGTCTGCTATGAAATTTGAGATTTATTGCAGTTTCACCTTGTTTTCTTGACCCATCCCATGTTGTTTCGAGCTCTCGTCAGAAGTAAATTCCCAAGCTCTATGGGTTTTTCTTGATCCCTCTAAAACCATTTGAATTCTCAAAATGGACAAGTTAAGTTCAATGAAACTTAGTTCTTGCTTTATTTCGAACCAATTGTCAATGATGAGATTTGAAAGTGTCAAGTTAGAAATGTTGTTCTTGTCTCCTTGATTAAGTTTGGAGCCTTTCCGATTAAAGACATTCTTAGTTGTGCTTCTTCGAGTTGAAACCAGTTTCTATCCAAGTAAGGCTGTTTGATCAATTTTTGAAATTTTTGATACTAGACTCAAGGAAATGTTAGAGTTGTGCTTTTTGGATACACCCGAGAAATAAGTTCATATGGCCAATCGCGCGTGGAAATTTATACACCAACTAAAAGCGTCGACATAACCAATAAACGAGATGTTAGATACTCTGCAACAACGAACTACGACCACAAGCGATACCGCCCCGCCCCGAACTGACCGCCGTATGGAGGCGGGCAGACCTCGTTCAACCAAAGGAGCGACCCCCGGGCCAGACCACCCCAATGCAAAGTTTGCGCCAAGTACCATTTTAGGGAGTGTAAAGTGCCGAACCCGATTAGGTGTTTCAATTACGGAGGGAACGGTCATTTCTCTAGGGAGTGTCCGAGTAGGAACGTGGAAACCGGGTCGAGGCAGAACAATCAAGGTTTCCGTCAGCAGCCAGGGCGCCACCAACGGGATCGGGAGTGAACCGGGATCAACCACAGCGGCAGCAGCAGCCTTTCCGCCCGAGACTTCCCGCCCAAGCTAGAGCGTACGCCATGAGTCAGAAGCAGCCCAGGATTGAGCAAGGAAACCACGAGAGTGGAAATTTGGCAGGTATAGGCGAAATCCTCGATACCCCTATTGTTGTTTTGTTTGACACGGGTGCGTCGCATTTATTTCATATCTGAGTTGTGTGTGCATACCTTGAGCTTACCTGTTAGAGAAACTGAACATAGAATGATGGTGTCCTCACCAGTAGGAGGGATAGTAGAGATTTCCCAAATTTGCTCGAACGTAGAAATCGTACTAGGAGAACTTAAGTTAGTTGCTCACGATCTGCGAGTTATGGCGATGGGAGATATCGACGTAATCTTAGGAATGGATTGGTTAACCGCGAACATTGCGACGATCCGCTGTAAGGAGAGGAGAAGGAGGAAAGAAGGCTCGAAGACGTCGCTGTCGTACGAGATTTTCCAGACGTTTTTCCCGAGGTATTACCTGGACCACTGCCGGATAGGCAGTTAGAATTTACGATCGACCTTGAACCTGGAGCCGCACCCGTATCCAAGGCACCGTACCGAATGGTGCCTAAGGAATTGGAGGAAATAAAGATACAACTACAAGAGCTCATGGATTTAGGTTTCGTTAGGCCCAATGTTTCGCCATGGGGAGCACCGGTGCTCTTCGTTAAGAAGAAAGACGGGTCAATGAGAATGTGTATCGACTATAGAAAGTTGAACAAATTGACCCTCAAGAACAAGTACCCATTGCCAAGGATAGACGACATGTTCGATCAACTCCGAGGAGCCGGCGTGTTCTCAAAGATGGATCTGAAGTCCGGATACCACCAGCTAAAAGTGCGAAAGGAGGATATACCTAAGATCGCATTCCGTACCAGATATGGTCGCTATGAGTTCGTTGTGATGTCGTTCGGTCTGACGAATGCCCCAACAGTGTTCATGGACTTGATGAACCGAGTTTTCCACCCGTACCTAGATATGTTCGTCTTAGTGTTCATAGATGATATCTTAGTCTACTTGAAGGACGAGAAGGAGCACGCTGAACACCTACGAATCGCGCTGGAGACGTTGAGGACGGAAAAGCTGTACGCCAAATTCAGCAAGTGCGAATTCTGGCTGAAGGAAGTCAACTTTTTAGGACACATCGTGCCGGCTGAAGGAATCCGAGTGGACCCCGCCAAGGTTGAGGCGGTGCAACAATGGAAGTCGCCATCGACGCCGAACGAGATTCGGAGTTTCCTGGGTTTGGCAGGATACTACCGAAGGTTCATAGAAGGATTCTCCAAGATAGCGAGACCGATGACCCAAGCAGCTCAAGAAAGGGATCAAGGTGAACTGGACGCCGGAGTGTGAGGCGAGCTTTCAACTCTTGAAGGAGAAATTGACCACCGCACCAGTGTTAGTTGTGCTAGAACTTGGAGCAAACTACGTAGTTTACACCGACGCTTCGAAGGTCGGATTAGGATGCGTGTTGATGCAGAACAACAAAGTGATCGCCTACGCGTCACAACAATTGAAACCGCACGAGTTGAACTACCCTAAAGATTTGGAGGCACCATCTCTACGGAGTTAGGTGTGAAATCTTTACGGATCATAAGAGTTTGAAGTACTTTTTCGAGCAGAAGGACCTGAACATGCGACAACGGAGATGGCTCGAGCTGGTGAAGGACTACGATTGTGGCATCAACTACCACCCCGGCAAGGCAAACGTAGTGGCAGATGCTTTAAGCCGTAGAGACCATTCGCAACTCGCTGTTTTTCTGACAGAAGAGGAAAGCTTAGTACGGGAGTTGAGTAAGTTGCGGATAGAAGTAGTTAGGACACCCGAAACCGTTAAGGGGCGAATCGCCGCGTTAGTAGTAGAACCTGATCTAAGGACGGGGATCGTTGCAGCACAACGGATAGATGCAAGATTGGAGGAGATTCAAGTCGAAGTAAGAACCGGTGAATCCGGAAATTTTAGTGAGGCTTCCGACAACGCTCTCACCTTTGAAGGGAGACTGTGCGTGCCAAACAACGAGGGACTTAGGAACGAGATCATGAGCGAAGCCCACGAAACCCCATGCTCACCCCGGGAGCACAAAGATGTACCAGGATCTGAAGAAGTCCTTTTGGTGGAACGGCATGAAGAGGGATGTCGCAGCTTTTGTGGAGCGCTGCTTAGCCTGCCAACAGGTGAAAGCCTTACACCAACGACCGTACGGAAAGCTACAACCGCTTGAAATACCCGAGTGGAAATGGGAGCACATCGCTATGGATTTCATGACGGCATTGCCGAAGACCCTCAAAGGGAACACCGCGATCTGGGTGATCATAGATCGACTTACCAAGAGTGCACACTTCATACCAATCCCCGTGACCCATGGATCGGATAGGCTAGCTCGGATCTACATTCAAGAGATCTGGGTTAAGTTGTTGTTTTATTGCTCTGATGTTTCCTCTAAATGCTTTGGTCAAAATTCTTTAAATGAAACCCTAGCCTATGTTTACTTCTTTAGAGTCCATTTGGATAACAGCCGCCGCATTTATTGTACCCTAGTAGGGCGGGCTGTTACAACCTAGTTCACGATTCACTCTATATATTACTCCCTCCGTCGTCCCTGAAAATTTGTCACTTATTTCTTTTTTCGTCCGTCCCTAAAAATTTGTCACCTTTCACTTTTACCATTTTTGGTAGTAGACCCTACATTCCACTAACTCATTCACACTCATATTTTATTAGTATAAAACTAATATATAAAAGTAGGACTCACGTGCCACCAACTTTTTCAACTCATTTTTTATTACATTTTTTTAAAATTCATACTGGGTTAGATGGTGACGAATTATTAGGGAAGGAGGGCTAGTAAATAGGAAAGACAAGAGATATATGTTGCCAAATGTGACTATTTAATAATCTATTGGTATAATTATCTTAGTTTGTTATGGTTTCAAACGTGTCATAAAGGGAGCACTAACTTTTTCATGTATCTACACATTACTAGTTAGAAGCTTCTGCCCATCTTTCATGCATTCTTGTTGTTAGTAAAGTGGATTTTCTGAAATTAAGTACTACTAATGATTAAAGTGTTTCATCTTTACTGAATTGATCTTGCTAATTTAACCTCCCAGAGTTGTTTCAACTTAAATTAAGTAATAAACTGGTGTGGAAGCATGACCATTTGATTTTCTTTTCTGCTTTAGAGATGGACCCACCGGCGGACACGATTCCATGCAGCATGACATCCAAACAAGCCCTTGTCACAAAGGACTCAAATTCAAAACCTTTGGCGTCCGGCATTAACCACTCTACTATTAGCTAGCTAGGCGCACTTCACACTCAAGTTATAACATTATTGAATCTTATAACTATACGTACATTCCTTCGAAGCAAAAAAAAAAACTATATGTGCATGTTATTGTTGGTTTCAAACGTAAGAGAGCACTAACTTTTTCATGCATCTACATACTACTACTACTAATTAGAAGCTTCTTCATGCATTTTTGTTGTTAGTAATTTGCTTTTCCTGAAACTAAGTAATCATTAAAGTGCTGCTTGTTCTTTCAACTTATTTAAGACCAGTTGTTAACTTCCTTTTCTGCTTTAGAGGTGGACCCGCCGGCCACGGCTCCATTGCAGCGTCACGTTGGACTCAAATTGAAACATTTGGCATCCCGCATTAATCACTCTACTGCTCGAGTTATTACATTATTGAATCTTGACTATACGTGCATATTAATTAACTTTAATGAAATTATTAATACCCCAATGCAAAAATCGCTATACTCCATATATTTCCCACAAAAACAATCATAATTTGTGCTAATCATAGTTACCAAAAATAATATCCGCACTGTATGTAAAAGTATTCGATTTAAATCATAAAAATATGTATTTAAAATAATTAACGTATAGTTTTATCATAATTTTTAAGAATTCTAGATGCAAAAAGATCGATGAATAAATATACCAATATCCTCAAAACTAGAATAGAGCTCCTAACATGCATACTTGTATTTCTATCATATTTGGCCTGTAATATTATCACTGCATCTTCGAGTTATAATACACAATTATTTAATAGTACAATATTAGTTTAATACACCCTAAATTTTATGCATTTCCGACTGGTTATGAAAAAAATCCACATGGAGATAGCTTTATCCTTGTAACAACCAAGTTGCAGAACTTTCCATGATGCTTTTATTTACTTTTTTTCTTTTCACGTCATCTTCAAAAGAGCATTTCGTATTTTCGTATATACTGGTATATTTGTCTTTTCTACAAACCATAGAACAAGCTCTTAAGAAACTAACATTTGGAACACTCTGTAGCTATGGACCTAACAATATTTTAATTACTTTTTTTTTTCATTCTATTAATCTCTTGCTTTATCAAATACGCATTAAATCTCATGATTTCAAAAGTGATAGTAGTATATTAATTTAGTATGAATGATTTGTTAATACATAGAGTATGTGAATTTATTAACATCCAAATATCAATTTAATTAATTCATTGATAAATAGGAGTAATTAAATTTTTTAGTTTTGTATCTTAAAGCCGTGCAAACTGAGATTTAGAAAATATTGAAAGTTGGTGTATATACTAATACATGCATGCAAAAGAAAAGATAGGTTCCCTTTTATATAGGAATTAAACTAGTTTGGTTCAGTAGGTACGACATGGGAAAAGAACCAAACGAAGAAAAACCCATGAAGGAGCTTATAACACGATAAAGCTAAACTAGTAGTAGTAGTAGTATCCATTTAGTTTCATTCGCAGAATAAACTTGTAATGCTCTGCGTAGCCGTCATAATTTGCATGAGGCAATTCAAAGAAGTCGATCTCTTCAATATTCCGATGAATGTGCCTGTCATCCCCGCGGAGCTCGTGATCGCCACCACCCCGACGCTCAAATCGGAGGAGAGCTTGGCGCCGGAGCTGCCGAAGTCGAGGGCGGCCACAAGGAACATCCTCTTGGTGGATCTTCTGGAGACCGCGGAGGCAGGTACGGAAGCCCGCCCCACCATAGCCCCCTCGTAGAAGAAGTCGAGGGTGGGGTTGTCGTGGACTAAAATATTAGTTATTAAATTATAGTTATTCGTTGAATTTGGCCAATTTCATAACTTTAAAACTCTAATACTAAAATATTTCAGTTTTTTCATTTATCTCATAATGGTAAAAGTTGAAATTATAATGGAAAAATAAAAAAAATATATTATGGCAACAAAATCACAACAATTTTTTATATATCAACATTATCAATCAGATTTGATTTTTTTCATATTAGATTCCATTTTATGCATTTTGAAACAATTTAAAAAATTAAAAATTATGATTTAGATTTAAATTTTGAATTTTATGAGAGCATCAAGAAGTCAATAAAAATAAAATGGTAATCATCTCTTAAGTTACTCCCTCCGTCCTAGAAAGTTTGTCACATTTCTTCATTTCCGCCTGTCACACAAAATTTATCACATTTCACTTTTTACGTTTTTTTAGTGGACCTCATATTTCACCTAGTCATTCATATTTACATTTTAATATCAACCTAATATATTAAAGCAGAACTCGCTTTCCACTAATTTTTTCAACTCATTTTTCATTACATATCTTAAAACTCATGTCCGGTCAAAATATGACAAAATTTATGGGACGGAGGGAGTACCAGAGTATGAGCTATCAGTTACTACTATAATTTAAAAAAATAATACTAAGGGAGTTTCAATTATTTTTTAAAATTAACTTTTAGTGTAATATTATAAATGAGATTTATAAATTTAAATACATAATCACTTTTTAAAATTTGATAATTTTTTTGTTAAAATAAATTATAACTAGAACTGATAACTACTAATTGCAACCAATAAGCTTTAATTATTATTTTAAATAAAATTTAAATGAGCATCCAATTTAATACTATAAGATTCTGAAATTTTAATTAGTAAGTAATTCATATATATTTTAATGAGTAGCTTATGAATCATTATTTAAATAAAATTGTTGTTCAACTTAAATCAACGAAATACAATGAATTAGTTAGTGCGTGCGGCATGCACTGAATATATTTAGTTAGTGACTTATTAGTGCAGTATGTACTGAAGCTACTTCGGAAAAAGTTAAGTTTGTAAAATTTGGCACAAAACGTCGACGTATTACTACCACAGCAGCCCCTGCTGTGTTTTTACCACAGCAGGGGATTAGCACAGCAGGGGATCCAGCCCCCTGCTGAGGTAAAAACACAGAAGGGGCTGTTGGGGTAGTCTACGCCGACGTTTTGTGCCAAATTTTATAAACTTTAACTCTTTCCAAAGAAGCTTCAGTACATACCGCACTAATACAAAAATATTAGTTATTAAATTATAGTTATTCGTTGAATTTGGCCAATTTCATAACTTTAAAACTCTAATACTAAAATATTTCATTTTTTCATTTATCTCATAATGGTAAAAGTTGAAATTATAATGGAAAAATAAAAAAAATATTTTATGGCAACAAAATCTCAACAATTTTTTATATATCAACATTATCAATCAGATTTGATTGTTTTCATATTAGCTTCCATTTTATGCATTTTGAGACAATTTAAAAAATTAAAAATTATGATTTAGATTTAAATTTTGAATTTTATGAGAGCATCAAGAAGTCAATAAAAATAAAATGGTAATCATCTCTTAAATTACTCCCTCCGTCCTAGAAAGTTTGTCACATTTCTTCATTTCCGTCTGTCCCACAAAATTTATCACATTTCACTTTTTACGTTTTTTTTAGTGGACCTCATATTTCACCTAGTCATTCATATTTTCATTTTAATATCAACCTAATATACTAAAGCAGAACTCGCTTTCCACTAATTTTTTCAACTCATTTTTCATTACATATCTTAAAACTCATGTCCGGTCAAAATATGACAAAATTTATGGGACGGAGGGAGTACCAGAGTATGAGCTATCAGTTACTACTATAACTTAAAAAAATAATACTAAGGGAGTTTCAATTATTTTTTAAAATTAACTTTTAGTGTAATATTATAAATGAGATTTATAAATTTAAATACATAATCACTTTTTAAAATTTGATAATTTTTTTGTTAAAATAAATTATAACTAGAACTGATAACTACTAATTGCAACCAATAAGCTTTAATTATTATTTTAAATAAAATTTAAATGAGCATCCAATTTAATACTATAAGATTCTGAAATTTTAATTAGTAAGTAATTCATATATATTTTAATGAGTAGCTTATGAATCATTATTTAAATAAAATTGTTGTTCAACTTAAATCAACGAAATACAATGAATTAGTTAGTGCGTGCGGCATGCACTGAATATATTTAGTTAGTGACTTATTAATGCAGTATGTACTGAAGCTACTTCGGAAAAAGTTAAGTTTGTAAAATTTGGCACAAAACGTCGACGTATTACTACCACAGCAGCCCCTGCTGTGTTTTTACCACAGCAGGGGATTAGCACAGCAGGGGATCCAGCCCCCTGCTGAGGTAAAAACACAGAAGGGGCTGTTGGGGTAGTCTACGCCGACGTTTTGTGCCAAATTTTATAAACTTTAACTCTTTCCAAAGAAGCTTCAGTACATACCGCACTAATACAAAAATATTAGTTATTAAATTATAGTTATTCGTTGAATTTGGCCAATTTCATAACTTTAAAACTCTAATACTAAAATATTTCATTTTTTCATTTATCTCATAATGGTAAAAGTTGAAATTATAATGGAAAAATAAAAAAAATATTTTATGGCAACAAAATCTCAACAATTTTTTATATATCAACATTATCAATCAGATTTGATTGTTTTCATATTAGCTTCCATTTTATGCATTTTGAGACAATTTAAAAAATTAAAAATTATGATTTAGATTTAAATTTTGAATTTTATGAGAGCATCAAGAAGTCAATAAAAATAAAATGGTAATCATCTCTTAAATTACTCCCTCCGTCCTAGAAAGTTTGTCACATTTCTTCATTTCCGTCTGTCCCACAAAATTTATCACATTTCACTTTTTACGTTTTTTTTAGTGGACCTCATATTTCACCTAGTCATTCATATTTTCATTTTAATATCAACCTAATATACTAAAGCAGAACTCGCTTTCCACTAATTTTTTCAACTCATTTTTCATTACATATCTTAAAACTCATGTCCGGTCAAAATATGACAAAATTTATGGGACGGAGGGAGTACCAGAGTATGAGCTATCAGTTACTACTATAACTTAAAAAAATAATACTAAGGGAGTTTCAATTATTTTTTAAAATTAACTTTTAGTGTAATATTATAAATGAGATTTATAAATTTAAATACATAATCACTTTTTTAAATTTGATAATTTTTTTGTTAAAATAAATTATAACTAGAACTGATAACTACTAATCGCAACCAATAAGCTTTAATTATTATTTTAAATAAAATTTAAATGAGCATCCAATTTAATACTATAAGATTCTGAAATTTTAATTAGTAAGTAATTCATATATATTTTAATGAGTAGCTTATGAATCATTATTTAAATAAAATTGTTGTTCAACTTAAATCAACGAAATACAATGAATTAGTTAGTGCGTGCGGCATGCACTGAATATATTTAGTTAGTGACTTATTAGTGCAGTATGTACTGAAGCTACTTCGGAAAAAGTTAAGTTTGTAAAATTTGGCACAAAACGTCGACGTATTACTACCACAGCAGCCCCTGCTGTGGCAGGGGATCCCCTGCTGAGGTAAAAACACAGAAGGGGCTGTTGGGGTAGTCTACGCCGACGTTTTGTGCCAAATTTTATAAACTTTAACTCTTTCCAAAGAAGCTTCAGTACATACCGCACTAATACAAAAATATTAGTTATTAAATTATAGTTATTCGTTGAATTTGGCCAATTTCATAACTTTAAAACTCTAATACTAAAATATTTCATTTTTTCATTTATCTCATAATGGTAAAAGTTGAAATTATAATGGAAAAATAAAAAAAATATTTTATGGCAACAAAATCTCAACAATTTTTTATATATCAACATTATCAATCAGATTTGATTGTTTTTCATATTAGCTTCCATTTTATGCATTTTGAGACAATTTAAAAAATTAAAAATTATGATTTAGATTTAAATTATGAATTTTATGAGAGCATCAAGAAGTCAATAAAAATAAAATGGTAATCATCTCTTAAATTACTCCCTCCGTCCTAGAAAGTTTGTCACATTTCTTCATTTCCATCTGTCCCACAAAATTTATCATTTTTTATGTTTTTTTTAATGGACCTCATATTTCACCTAGTCATTCATATTTACATTTTAATATCAACCTAATATATTAAAGCAGAACTCGCTTTCCACTAATTTTTTCAACTCATTTTTTATTACATATATTAAAACTCATGTCCGGTCAAAATATGACAAAATTTATGGGACGGAAGGAGTACCAGAGTATGAGCTATCAGTTACTACTATAATTTAAAAAAATAATACTAAGGGAGTTTCAATTATTTTTTAAAATTAACTTTTAGTGTAATATTATAAATGAGATTTATAAATTTAAATACATAATCACTTTTTAAAATTTGATAATTTTTTTGTTAAAATAAATTATAACTAGAACTGATAACTACTAATTGCAACCAATAAGCTTTAATTATTATTTTAAATAAAATTTAAATGAGCATCCAATTTAATACTATAAGATTCTGAAATTTTAATTAGTAAGTAATTCATATATATTTTAATGAGTAGCTTATGAATCATTATTTAAATAAAATTGTTGTTCAACTTAAATCAACGAAATACAATGAATTAGTTAGTGCGTGCGGCATGCACTGAATATATTTAGTTAGTGACTTATTAATGCAGTATGTACTGAAGCTACTTCGGAAAAAGTTAAGTTTGTAAAATTTGGCACAAAACGTCGACGTATTACTACCACAGCAGCCCCTGCTGGGGTAGTAATACGCCGACGTTTTGTGCCAAATTTTATAAACTTTAACTCTTTCCAAAGAAGCTTCAGTACATACCGCACTAATACTAAAATATTAGTTACTCCCTCCGTCCCGCTTTAGGAGTCCCTTTAGGAGTTGAGATAAATTAATAAAAAATACCTACAAAGTGTTAAAAGTGGGTCCCAACATCCACTACAACTAATAAAAAAGTGTTAAAAGTGGGTCCCAACATCCACAACAACATTTATTTATTGGACAATTAATTAAAAGTGGGTCCCAACATCTACTACAATATTTATTTATTACACATAAACACTTTTTTTCTTAAAACATGTGTTCGACTCAACCGGGACTCCTAAAGCGGGACGGAGGGAGTATTAAATTATAGTTATTCGTTGAATTTGGCCAATTTCATAACTTTTAAACTCTAATACTAAAATATTTCAGTTTTTTCATTTATCTCATAATGGTAAAAGTTGAAATTATAATGGAAAAATAAAAAAAATATATTATGGCAACAAAATCACAACAATTTTTTATATATCAACATTATCAATCAGATTTGATTGTTTTCATATTAGCTTCCATTTTATGCATTTTGAGACAATTTAAAAAATTAAAAATTATGATTTAGATTTAAATTTTGAATTTTATGAGAGCATCAAGAAGTCAATAAAAATAAAATGGTAATCATCTCTTAAATTACTCCCTCCGTCCTAGAAAGTTTGTCACATTTCTTCATTTCCGTCTGTCCCACAAAATTTATCACATTTCACTTTTTACGTTTTTTTTAGTGGACCTCATATTTCACCTAGTCATTCATATTTTCATTTTAATATCAACCTAATATACTAAAGCAGAACTCGCTTTCCACTAATTTTTTCAACTCATTTTTCATTACATATCTTAAAACTCATGTCCGGTCAAAATATGACAAAATTTATGGGACGGAGGGAGTACCAGAGTATGAGCTATCAGTTACTACTATAACTTAAAAAAATAATACTAAGGGAGTTTCAATTATTTTTTAAAATTAACTTTTAGTGTAATATTATAAATGAGATTTATAAATTTAAATACATAATCACTTTTTTAAATTTGATAATTTTTTCGTTAAAATAAATTATAACTAGAACTGATAACTACTAATCGCAACCAATAAGCTTTAATTATTATTTTAAATAAAATTTAAATGAGCATCCAATTTAATACTATAAGATTCTGAAATTTTAATTAGTAAGTAATTCATATATATTTTAATGAGTAGCTTATGAATCATTATTTAAATAAAATTGTTGTTCAACTTAAATCAACGATATACAATGAATTAGTTAGTGCGTGCGGCATGCACTGAATATATTTAGTTAGTGACTTATTAATGCAGTATGTACTGAAGCTACTTCGGAAAAAGTTAAGTTTGTAAAATTTGGCCCAAAACGTCGACGTATTACTACCACAGCAGCCCCTGCTGTGTTTTTACCACAGCAGGGGATCCAGCCCCCTGCTGAGGTAAAAACACAGAAGGGGCTGTTGGGGTAGTCTACGCCGACGTTTTGTGCCAAATTTTATAAACTTTAACTCTTTCCAAAGAAGCTTCAGTACATACCGCACTAATACAAAAATATTAGTTATTAAATTATAGTTATTCGTTGAATTTGGCCAATTTCATAACTTTAAAACTCTAATACTAAAATATTTCATTTTTTCATTTATCTCATAATGGTAAAAGTTGAAATTATAATGGAAAAATAAAAAAAATATTTTATGGCAACAAAATCTCAACAATTTTTTATATATCAACATTATCAATCAGATTTGATTGTTTTCATATTAGCTTCCATTTTATGCATTTTGAGACAATTTAAAAAATTAAAAATTATGATTTAGATTTAAATTTTGAATTTTATGAGAGCATCAAGAAGTCAATAAAAATAAAATGGTAATCATCTCTTAAATTACTCCCTCCGTCCTAGAAAGTTTGTCACATTTCTTCATTTCCGTCTGTCCCACAAAATTTATCACATTTCACTTTTTACGTTTTTTTTAGTGGACCTCATATTTCACCTAGTCATTCATATTTTCATTTTAATATCAACCTAATATACTAAAGCAGAACTCGCTTTCCACTAATTTTTTCAACTCATTTTTCATTACATATCTTAAAACTCATGTCCGGTCAAAATATGACAAAATTTATGGGACGGAGGGAGTACCAGAGTATGAGCTATCAGTTACTACTATAACTTAAAAAAATAATACTAAGGGAGTTTCAATTATTTTTTAAAATTAACTTTTAGTGTAATATTATAAATGAGATTTATAAATTTAAATACATAATCACTTTTTTAAATTTGATAATTTTTTCGTTAAAATAAATTATAACTAGAACTGATAACTACTAATCGCAACCAATAAGCTTTAATTATTATTTTAAATAAAATTTAAATGAGCATCCAATTTAATACTATAAGATTCTGAAATTTTAATTAGTAAGTAATTCATATATATTTTAATGAGTAGCTTATGAATCATTATTTAAATAAAATTGTTGTTCAACTTAAATCAACGATATACAATGAATTAGTTAGTGCGTGCGGCATGCACTGAATATATTTAGTTAGTGACTTATTAATGCAGTATGTACTGAAGCTACTTCGGAAAAAGTTAAGTTTGTAAAATTTGGCCCAAAACGTCGACGTATTACTACCACAGCAGCCCCTGCTGTGTTTTTACCACAGCAGGGGATCCAGCCCCCTGCTGAGGTAAAAACACAGAAGGGGCTGTTGGGGTAGTCTACGCCGACGTTTTGTGCCAAATTTTATAAACTTTAACTCTTTCCAAAGAAGCTTCAGTACATACCGCACTAATACAAAAATATTAGTTATTAAATTATAGTTATTCGTTGAATTTGGCCAATTTCATAACTTTAAAACTCTAATACTAAAATATTTCATTTTTTCATTTATCTCATAATGGTAAAAGTTGAAATTATAATGGAAAAATAAAAAAAATATTTTATGGCAACAAAATCTCAACAATTTTTTATATATCAACATTATCAATCAGATTTGATTGTTTTCATATTAGCTTCCATTTTATGCATTTTGAGACAATTTAAAAAATTAAAAATTATGATTTAGATTTAAATTTTGAATTTTATGAGAGCATCAAGAAGTCAATAAAAATAAAATGGTAATCATCTCTTAAATTACTCCCTCCGTCCTAGAAAGTTTGTCACATTTCTTCATTTCCGTCTGTCCCACAAAATTTATCACATTTCACTTTTTACGTTTTTTTTAGTGGACCTCATATTTCACCTAGTCATTCATATTTTCATTTTAATATCAACCTAATATACTAAAGCAGAACTCGCTTTCCACTAATTTTTTCAACTCATTTTTCATTACATATCTTAAAACTCATGTCCGGTCAAAATATGACAAAATTTATGGGACGGAGGGAGTACCAGAGTATGAGCTATCAGTTACTACTATAACTTAAAAAAATAATACTAAGGGAGTTTCAATTATTTTTTAAAATTAACTTTTAGTGTAATATTATAAATGAGATTTATAAATTTAAATACATAATCACTTTTTTAAATTTGATAATTTTTTCGTTAAAATAAATTATAACTAGAACTGATAACTACTAATCGCAACCAATAAGCTTTAATTATTATTTTAAATAAAATTTAAATGAGCATCCAATTTAATACTATAAGATTCTGAAATTTTAATTAGTAAGTAATTCATATATATTTTAATGAGTAGCTTATGAATCATTATTTAAATAAAATTGTTGTTCAACTTAAATCAACGATATACAATGAATTAGTTAGTGCGTGCGGCATGCACTGAATATATTTAGTTAGTGACTTATTAATGCAGTATGTACTGAAGCTACTTCGGAAAAAGTTAAGTTTGTAAAATTTGGCCCAAAACGTCGACGTATTACTACCACAGCAGCCCCTGCTGTGTTTTTACCACAGCAGGGGATTAGCACAGCAGGGGATCCAGCCCCCTGCTGAGGTAAAAACACAGAAGGGGCTGTTGGGGTAGTCTACGCCGACGTTTTGTGCCAAATTTTATAAACTTTAACTCTTTCCAAAGAAGCTTCAGTACATACCGCACTAATACAAAAATATTAGTTATTAAATTATAGTTATTCGTTGAATTTGGCCAATTTCATAACTTTAAAACTCTAATACTAAAATATTTCATTTTTTCATTTATCTCATAATGGTAAAAGTTGAAATTATAATGGAAAAATAAAAAAAATATTTTATGGCAACAAAATCTCAACAATTTTTTATATATCAACATTATCAATCAGATTTGATTGTTTTCATATTAGCTTCCATTTTATGCATTTTGAGACAATTTAAAAAATTAAAAATTATGATTTAGATTTAAATTTTGAATTTTATGAGAGCATCAAGAAGTCAATAAAAATAAAATGGTAATCATCTCTTAAATTACTCCCTCCGTCCTAGAAAGTTTGTCACATTTCTTCATTTCCGTCTGTCCCACAAAATTTATCACATTTCACTTTTTACGTTTTTTTTAGTGGACCTCATATTTCACCTAGTCATTCATATTTTCATTTTAATATCAACCTAATATACTAAAGCAGAACTCGCTTTCCACTAATTTTTTCAACTCATTTTTCATTACATATCTTAAAACTCATGTCCGGTCAAAATATGACAAAATTTATGGGACGGAGGGAGTACCAGAGTATGAGCTATCAGTTACTACTATAACTTAAAAAAATAATACTAAGGGAGTTTCAATTATTTTTTAAAATTAACTTTTAGTGTAATATTATAAATGAGATTTATAAATTTAAATACATAATCACTTTTTTAAATTTGATAATTTTTTCGTTAAAATAAATTATAACTAGAACTGATAACTACTAATCGCAACCAATAAGCTTTAATTATTATTTTAAATAAAATTTAAATGAGCATCCAATTTAATACTATAAGATTCTGAAATTTTAATTAGTAAGTAATTCATATATATTTTAATGAGTAGCTTATGAATCATTATTTAAATAAAATTGTTGTTCAACTTAAATCAACGATATACAATGAATTAGTTAGTGCGTGCGGCATGCACTGAATATATTTAGTTAGTGACTTATTAATGCAGTATGTACTGAAGCTACTTCGGAAAAAGTTAAGTTTGTAAAATTTGGCCCAAAACGTCGACGTATTACTACCACAGCAGCCCCTGCTGTGTTTTTACCACAGCAGGGGATCCAGCCCCCTGCTGAGGTAAAAACACAGAAGGGGCTGTTGGGGTAGTCTACGCCGACGTTTTGTGCCAAATTTTATAAACTTTAACTCTTTCCAAAGAAGCTTCAGTACATACCGCACTAATACAAAAATATTAGTTATTAAATTATAGTTATTCGTTGAATTTGGCCAATTTCATAACTTTAAAACTCTAATACTAAAATATTTCATTTTTTCATTTATCTCATAATGGTAAAAGTTGAAATTATAATGGAAAAATAAAAAAAATATTTTATGGCAACAAAATCTCAACAATTTTTTATATATCAACATTATCAATCAGATTTGATTGTTTTCATATTAGCTTCCATTTTATGCATTTTGAGACAATTTAAAAAATTAAAAATTATGATTTAGATTTAAATTTTGAATTTTATGAGAGCATCAAGAAGTCAATAAAAATAAAATGGTAATCATCTCTTAAATTACTCCCTCCGTCCTAGAAAGTTTGTCACATTTCTTCATTTCCGTCTGTCCCACAAAATTTATCACATTTCACTTTTTACGTTTTTTTTAGTGGACCTCATATTTCACCTAGTCATTCATATTTTCATTTTAATATCAACCTAATATACTAAAGCAGAACTCGCTTTCCACTAATTTTTTCAACTCATTTTTCATTACATATCTTAAAACTCATGTCCGGTCAAAATATGACAAAATTTATGGGACGGAGGGAGTACCAGAGTATGAGCTATCAGTTACTACTATAACTTAAAAAAATAATACTAAGGGAGTTTCAATTATTTTTTAAAATTAACTTTTAGTGTAATATTATAAATGAGATTTATAAATTTAAATACATAATCACTTTTTTAAATTTGATAATTTTTTCGTTAAAATAAATTATAACTAGAACTGATAACTACTAATCGCAACCAATAAGCTTTAATTATTATTTTAAATAAAATTTAAATGAGCATCCAATTTAATACTATAAGATTCTGAAATTTTAATTAGTAAGTAATTCATATATATTTTAATGAGTAGCTTATGAATCATTATTTAAATAAAATTGTTGTTCAACTTAAATCAACGATATACAATGAATTAGTTAGTGCGTGCGGCATGCACTGAATATATTTAGTTAGTGACTTATTAATGCAGTATGTACTGAAGCTACTTCGGAAAAAGTTAAGTTTGTAAAATTTGGCACAAAACGTCGACGTATTACTACCACAGCAGCCCCTGCTGTGTTTTTACCACAGCAGGGGATCCAGCCCCCTGCTGAGGTAAAAACACAGAAGGGGCTGTTGGGGTAGTCTACGCCGACGTTTTGTGCCAAATTTTATAAACTTTAACTCTTTCCAAAGAAGCTTCAGTACATACCGCACTAATACAAAAATATTAGTTATTAAATTATAGTTATTCGTTGAATTTGGCCAATTTCATAACTTTAAAACTCTAATACTAAAATATTTCATTTTTTCATTTATCTCATAATGGTAAAAGTTGAAATTATAATGGAAAAATAAAAAAAATATTTTATGGCAACAAAATCTCAACAATTTTTTATATATCAACATTATCAATCAGATTTGATTGTTTTCATATTAGCTTCCATTTTATGCATTTTGAGACAATTTAAAAAATTAAAAATTATGATTTAGATTTAAATTTTGAATTTTATGAGAGCATCAAGAAGTCAATAAAAATAAAATGGTAATCATCTCTTAAATTACTCCCTCCGTCCTAGAAAGTTTGTCACATTTCTTCATTTCCGTCTGTCCCACAAAATTTATCACATTTCACTTTTTACGTTTTTTTTAGTGGACCTCATATTTCACCTAGTCATTCATATTTTCATTTTAATATCAACCTAATATACTAAAGCAGAACTCGCTTTCCACTAATTTTTTCAACTCATTTTTCATTACATATCTTAAAACTCATGTCCGGTCAAAATATGACAAAATTTATGGGACGGAGGGAGTACCAGAGTATGAGCTATCAGTTACTACTATAACTTAAAAAAATAATACTAAGGGAGTTTCAATTATTTTTTAAAATTAACTTTTAGTGTAATATTATAAATGAGATTTATAAATTTAAATACATAATCACTTTTTTAAATTTGATAATTTTTTCGTTAAAATAAATTATAACTAGAACTGATAACTACTAATCGCAACCAATAAGCTTTAATTATTATTTTAAATAAAATTTAAATGAGCATCCAATTTAATACTATAAGATTCTGAAATTTTAATTAGTAAGTAATTCATATATATTTTAATGAGTAGCTTATGAATCATTATTTAAATAAAATTGTTGTTCAACTTAAATCAACGATATACAATGAATTAGTTAGTGCGTGCGGCATGCACTGAATATATTTAGTTAGTGACTTATTAATGCAGTATGTACTGAAGCTACTTCGGAAAAAGTTAAGTTTGTAAAATTTGGCCCAAAACGTCGACGTATTACTACCACAGCAGCCCCTGCTGTGTTTTTACCACAGCAGGGGATTAGCACAGCAGGGGATCCAGCCCCCTGCTGAGGTAAAAACACAGAAGGGGCTGTTGGGGTAGTCTACGCCGACGTTTTGTGCCAAATTTTATAAACTTTAACTCTTTCCAAAGAAGCTTCAGTACATACCGCACTAATACAAAAATATTAGTTATTAAATTATAGTTATTCGTTGAATTTGGCCAATTTCATAACTTTAAAACTCTAATACTAAAATATTTCATTTTTTCATTTATCTCATAATGGTAAAAGTTGAAATTATAATGGAAAAATAAAAAAAATATTTTATGGCAACAAAATCTCAACAATTTTTTATATATCAACATTATCAATCAGATTTGATTGTTTTCATATTAGCTTCCATTTTATGCATTTTGAGACAATTTAAAAAATTAAAAATTATGATTTAGATTTAAATTTTGAATTTTATGAGAGCATCAAGAAGTCAATAAAAATAAAATGGTAATCATCTCTTAAATTACTCCCTCCGTCCTAGAAAGTTTGTCACATTTCTTCATTTCCGTCTGTCCCACAAAATTTATCACATTTCACTTTTTACGTTTTTTTTAGTGGACCTCATATTTCACCTAGTCATTCATATTTTCATTTTAATATCAACCTAATATACTAAAGCAGAACTCGCTTTCCACTAATTTTTTCAACTCATTTTTCATTACATATCTTAAAACTCATGTCCGGTCAAAATATGACAAAATTTATGGGACGGAGGGAGTACCAGAGTATGAGCTATCAGTTACTACTATAATTTAAAAAAATAATACTAAGGGAGTTTCAATTATTTTTTAAAATTAACTTTTAGTGTAATATTATAAATGAGATTTATAAATTTAAATACATAATCATTTTTTAAAATTTGATAATTTTTTTGTTAAAATAAATTATAACTAGAACTGATAACTACTAATTGCAACCAATAAGCTTTAATTATTATTTTAAATAAAATTTAAATGAGCATCCAATTTAATACTATAAGATTCTGAAATTTTAATTAGTAAGTAATTCATATATATTTTAATGAGTAGCTTATGAATCATTATTTAAATAAAATTGTTGTTCAACTTAAATCAACGAAATACAATGAATTAGTTAGTGCGTGCGGCATGCACTGAATATATTTAGTTAGTGACTTATTAAGTGCAGTATGTACTGAAGCTACTTCGGAAAAAGTTAAGTTTGTAAAATTTGGCACAAAACGTCGACGTATTACTACCACAGCAGCCCCTGCTGGGGTAGTAATACGCCGACGTTTTGTGCCAAATTTTATAAACTTTAACTCTTTCCAAAGAAGCTTCAGTACATACCGCACTAATACTAAAATATTAGTTACTCCCTCCGTCCCGCTTTAGGAGTCCCGGTTGAGATAAATTAATAAAAAATACCTACAAAGTGTTAAAAGTGGGTCCCAACATTCACTACAACTAATAAAAAAGTGTTAAAAGTGGGTCCCAACATCCACAACAACATTTATTTATTGGACAATTAATTAAAAGTGGGTCCCAAGCTACAATATTTATTTATTACACACAAACACTTTTTTTCTTAAAATATGTGTTCGACTCAACCGGGACTCCTAAAGCGGGACGGAGGGAGTATTAAATTATAGTTATTCGTTGAATTTGGCCAATTTCATAACTTTGAAACTCTAATACTAAAATATTTCAGTTTTTTCATTTATCTCATAATGGTAAAAGTTGAAATTATAATGAAAAAATAAAAAAACTATATTATGGCAACAAAATCACAACAATTTTTTATATATCAACATTATCAATCAGATTTGATTTTTTTCATATTAGCTTCCATTTTATGCATTTTGAGACAATTTAAAAAATTAAAAATTATGATTTAGATTTAAATTTTGAATTTTATGAGAGCATTAAGAAGTCAATAAAAATAAAATGGTAATCATCTCTTAAATTACTCCCTCCGTCCTAGAAAGTTTGTCACATTTCTTCATTTCCGTCTGTCCCACAAAATTTATCACATTTCACTTTTTACGTTTTTTTAGTGGACCTCATATTTTACCTTGTCATTCATATTTACATTTTAATATCAACCTAATATACTAAAGCAGAACTCGCTTTCCACTAATTTTTTCAATTCATTTTTCATTACATATATTAAAACTCATGTCCGGTCAAAATATGACAAAATTTATGGGACGGAGGGAGCATCAGAGTATGAGCTATCAGTTACTACTATAATTTAAAAAAATAATACTAAGGGAGTTTCAATTATTTTTTAAAATTAACTTTTAGTGTAATATTATAAATGAGATTTATAAATTTAAATACATAATCATTTTTTAAAATTTGATAATTTTTTTGTTAAAATAAATTATAACTAGAACTGATAACTACTAATCGCAACCAATAAGCTTTAATTATTATTTTAAATAAAATTTAAATGAGCATCCAATTTAATACTATAAGATTCTGAAATTTTAATTAGTAAGTAATTCATATATATTTTAATAAGTAGCTTATGAATCATTATTTAAATAAAATTGTTGTTCAACTTAAATCAACGAAATACAATGAATTAGTTAGTGCGTGCGGCATTCACTGAATATATTTAGTTAGTGATTTATTAGTGCAGTATGTACTGAAGCTACTTCGGAAAAAATTAAGTTTGTAAAATTTGGCACAAAACGTCGACGTATTACTACCACAGCATCCCCTGCTGGGGATCCAGCCCCTTTCTCTCCTCTGAGCTCTCTCTCTCTTCTCCCCCTCCCCCTCAATTGACGCTCCTCAATATCTCTCTCCTCTGCGCCCCCTCTCTGTCCCTCTCTAGGAATGATTTACCTTTCCTTATGTATAGTCTTTCCTCTTCTATAAATTGAAACATTCACATGTATAATTGATTGTGTATTATGTTAATTAGGTCTTCCTTTTCTCAATATACCGAAGCATAAGCAGAGTTTAGGGAATTCTCGAAATTGATGGATGGAACCGACTGCAATAAGAGGACAAAGATCAAGGTTAGATTTTTTTTGCTCAAAAAGATTGATGATTGCTATTCTAAATTTTGGTTTTATAGTGTAGTGTGGATCAGGGTAGGAAATATTGAGGATTACTATTCTAAATTGTGGTTTTATAATGTAGCGTGGATCAGGGCTTAGGGATGACAGAATCAGTGAGTTACCTGATGAGATCATATACGTCATACTATCTTTCCTACCCTTGAGAGAAGCTGCTGCCACTAGCATTCTTTCTCACCGATTCCAGCATTCGTGGAAGCACACTCCTAATCTCGACTTTTACGACCCAGACGCCATGTTTACCAATACCAAATCATGGCGCGCTGATAAGTGCCACCGTGTCAAAATGGTTAATTCGGCTATTGCATCACATCAAGCCCCTTTTATTAAAGACTTCACAATTTCGATTTATGTTCACAAATCAGCACATAGCACAATCTCCAAATGGCTTGAATTCGCGCAATCGAGACAGGTTGAGCAATTGGATTTGAACTTCAACTCTATGATTAAGAGTGAAAGGTGAGGGGTTGTGTTAGAAGATTTGGTGCGAGAGATGAGGCCTATGAAATATCTCAAGTCTCTATCTCTGGCAGCTATGAAAGTGAGTGGTCAAGACATCTCCTATTTCCTCAAAAGTTGTCCCATGTTGAGGGAACTTAATATCACAAGATCGTCTTTCACATTTGATGTTCATGTCTCCGGCGATTTGGAGATTCTTCGGATACATAAATGCACCTTTAGGAAATTCGTTATCGAAATTTCTGCTCCACATCTTTATGAAATTGTTGCCGATGTTTATGAAGTTCATTCCAAAGCAAAACCAGGCGCCCTACGGTTCAGGAATGTTCCAAGACTTGCCATAGCAAGTCTTGAAATTGGAAATCTAAGATATAATGCGGCCAATTTTGCTTCAACAGTATCTTGCTTTACTTCCCATCTCCACCATCTCCGAAAACTCGTATTGTTTATCTCATCGAAACCTAAGGTTAGACATTGCATGGAAAAATCATTAAGTTTTGTGAAATTTTAGTTTGTCCTTCCATTTTAAAAACCGGCATTTATGAAATTTTAATTTGTTCAAATTATTTCGTATGATATCTCAAATGAGAAATCATTGGATGATTTTTGAACTTAATTAGCCAAATATCATTATGTTTTGAATTTTTTTACTCTTTTTCTTAATATACATATAATAATTAGCTAGGGAAATGTTATGCTACATATCATCATTTGTTTAATGCATTTTAGCATTGTTTGGTTTGTTAATACATTTTTTCATTTATAAGGTTGATGGTGCTGATGATAGTTCACTGGTTGTCTTAATTTGGCAGATTCTTTTAAGGGAAGAGCTTCCTTATATGCCTAATCTAAAGGAGTTGTACGTTGTAGTTTCGCGTGTCCATGCGCACCTCTGTCTTGTGCCGGTAACATCTATAATATCGGCATGTCCTCATCTTCAGATGTTCACATTCAAGGTTGGTATACTATTAGTATAAATTCAAAGTGTCGTCAAATAATATTTTCCTCATTTTATGATTTCTTACATATATGGATATATGCAGTTTTATATGTATGAAGATGATGAAAGATGCCCAGACAACTATGAATATAAGCAAATTTATGGCTATGAACCATCGCGTGTTTATGGATGCCCACACAAACGTCTCAGAATGTTAAAGTTTCAAGGATCGTGTGCAACCGATATCGTCAAATTGATGACCTATATTTCAGGTCGTTGCGTTGAATATCAAAAGATAAATACTTGTACTCCAGATATGAGTGAGGCTAAGGTACAAGCTCATATGTGCCATATACAACAACTACAGTTGAAGTTACCTCATCAAGTTGAATTCAAGTTTTATTAATATTCATACATTTCGAATTCAAGTTGGATAATATTCATACACTTTCTTTGCCAATTTTGTATTGTTTTTTTAACTTCGATGTGAGTTCGACTTTGTTGTCCTTTGATTATAGACACAAAACACAAAATATTTATTATAGTGTATGGTAGTTACGTTTTAAAAATGTGCATCAATATGTAATTGTTTATTGAAGATGGTGATTATCGTTTCAAAGATTGTTCCCGCCTACGTCACTTTTCAATGAATAGTAGTGTCATAATTACTCCTGTAGAGCTGAGTCAACCAGGGCTGGTATTCACCAAGATTGAGAGTTTTGTACATGAGCAATTGCACCGAGTTTCAATTCATGAATATCCAACCATTCTTCATCTCTTGATCCGTGGTTGGCACGAGCATGGCAAGTCCAGGTTCTGTGTAAGGAACAGTGAAATCCACAAATCTTGATCTGTAACTAGTAATGGTCACATCTCCCACAGCTGCATCAATATTCTGCCATTGGAGAAGTATTAATTAGTAAGTTTGACACTGAAACAAGCAAGACATTAATAGAAAGAAAAAAAAAAACCTGTAGAAACACTTGATGAACAAGATCATCATAGTTCACATTTTAAAAAGAGATACTCTATTGCAAGCCCATCTCCATAGGGTAATGACTTCAAAACTTCCTCAAAAACATCAATACAGAAACCAGTTGCTTTAACAACACCATCTGCATCCTTTTCAACATTGATAATTTCACTAACCCCTCCGTTCATAGGAACTCCAACCCTCAGCCTTCTCCCACTCAAGCCATTAGGCACGTTCGTCGTTTTACCGGGCCATATGATGGCAAGATCCTTCGAAATGCCATTCTGTTCTGTCCAAAATCCGACAGGGTTCACTCCATTACCAATCACATTCACAATCTCAAATTCAGATGGCTCTAACTGACCATCACTGATATTGTAATTACCCCTCAACCCTTTAGAAAGTAAATTTTTTATCAATGGAGCAAGTTTTGGACCACTATTTGAAGTCCCTATTGCTTCCAAATTAGTCAAGCCGCCTCCACCTGCCATTTTCTTGAATCTTGGAGATGCATCTGCGCGTACACGCTCCACGGATTCTGCTACAGCAGCTATGCTTTCATAAGCCCACAAACCAAAAACATTCAGATCTGGCCTCACAATCTCCGGATTCTCCTCATAAAACCTCTTCCTCCATCTTCTAGCGAAGCTAATAACTTGGTCAGATATGGGGATATGAGCCTTCACACCTACTACTCCCTGCATTGCTTCAATACCTTCTGAATCCAATAAACTAGGTAGCAGATCAGCAACTATCCACGCGTATCCCTTGCTCATCATCCCAGCTTCTTTCACCATTTGGAAGAATCGAGATGCAAGAGATGGTGGCATGTGAACCACAAACACCTTGCCTGCTTCTTCTTGAGCTCATTCAGTTGTTGAAGAATCTCATCATTTTTAGCAGACGGAGAAACTGCAATTTGGGATGAGACAAAGGCATTGCTGTTTAGCCGTTCCTCACCCAAACATGGTACTAATCCACTTCCATATTTTGTATCCTCGTGGATAAAAACAACCTCCCTCCAACCAAAGTTCTTGACAACTGCAGCAACAACTTTGGCCTGAGAGAACACCATGATGATCTGATGAAGTATGGCGATTCGTGAGGCGAAAGAGACAGGCTCGTTGCTGGTGATACTATTAGAACTTTCACTTTGTCACCAATACCCATCGTTAACATTTGAAAAGCTGTACATTCATTTATTGTATTTTATATTCTATGCTTCCAGGATCTTTATGCCAAGTTGAATAGAATGGCTAGTATAGCAGCAGATATGTTTGTAGGCCGGGAGAGATTTGCCACACTGTTGTTAATGAGGCTCACAGAGACTGTCATTTTATGGCTTTCAGAAGATCAAACATTTTGGGATGACATCGAGGAAGGACCTAGGCCATTGGGTGATCTTGGTCTACAACAGGTTTGGAAAACTGATGTCCGCTCTGTGATTGCCCCTATTTTCCATTCCCCTTGTCTGTGTATTCACAATCTTAATTCTTGCAGTTCTATCTGGACATGAAATTTGTCATGTGTTTCGCCTCGCAAGGCCGCTACTTGTCCAGGAACTTGCACCGTGTAGTGAATGATATTATAAATAAAGCAATTGCAGCATTTTCTTCAACAGGCATGGATCCATATAGGTAATTTTCCATAATTATTTTCCTAAATGTTCGGATTTGATTGAGCTTATTGTATTTATTTTCTCTGTTTGAAATAATTTAATGAACATCTCTGATAAATTGATAATGTCATGGATGGAAAAAAGACGGTCACCGCAAAAAGCTGAATTAGAAATCCGTGGCATAAGCCTATAGAGATATCCACAATGAATAATGGCGTTAGCTGGGAGTATCCTTGCCTATATCACTCTGGTTTCTTATTGATGAGTAAACATTAGTTTTGGACTTGTCTGAGTGACGAATTGTTTACTACATGACAAACAACGTAACCCCCGGCAACCCCATCAAAAGAGATATACAGCTTTCAGACAGATACATAAAAATAATATTATAGGCTAGTTCATTTACTTTGCTGGATTGATTAATTATGAACTTGTGAGCGGTGTTTTTCCATTTGCAGTGTACTTCCAGAAGATGACTGGTTCAATGAAGTTTGTCAACACGCTATAGAGAAGCTGAGTGGTCAACCGAAGAACAACAACGGAGAGCACGACCTCAACAGTCCAACCGCTTCTGTTTCAGCTCAATCTATCTCATCAATGAGATCTCATGGAAGTTCCTGAGGCAAAGTTGTTACAGAATATGTACATTAGACTGCAGGCACACGGTTTGTGACGGGTAAAATGCCTTTATAGTATTTGCTTGCTCCATATTTTTTTCGTTACCCTTTTTAATGGCCAAAGCATTTTGAGTGTGTATATGTTGATAAGGTGTTAGTACAGAACCTAAATTTGCATAGTTATTTTGTGTTATATGTACAAGCTTATCTTGTAATGTTACCAATCCAAAATTTGCAAGATTCTCTCTCCCTCTCTCTCTCTCTCTCGTGTTGAAATTGAAACTTAAGCAACTACTACTTTGAACAAATGGTTGATTGGCCAACAATCAACTTGAAAATGTCTTTTGAATTGACTTCTAATGTGTTTTTGTTTATTTTTTATGAACTACTAGAAGATTAATTGCTTAAGTAACACTAGGATAACGATATTTTGATAAATTGTTATGTGGCGAAGGGCTAATGCATGCCTAAAACAATAAGAATAATACAAAATGGCAAATCCATGTTGACATTAACCGACTTATTCTAAAATAATTCCAGTATTGAACTACGAATATTCTTCTGAATTATTTGCTTTTATGTTACAGATTCGGAAGTCTCCTAAGATTTTTGGACCTTTTCGAGACAGTAAAATCAAGCAAAATCAGTTCAATGGTGTATTAGTTGTCTTCTTTAGTACACACATTTGTGGATAGAAAAAGTGGCAAAGTTTCATGGAAATTACTTGTGGTTACATGCAAGAATTGGTCAGAGATATCATCCAAACTCCAAAGTAACATAGATATACGCTACTCGAGAGAAAAATTCTTATACTATTATTTGGTCGGTTAATACACGGACACTATTAACATTTAAATATTTTACAATTACTATCTAATTAAATGTCAATCACAATTTATTATATTAAAATAATGTCTCTACTTTAATAAATAATTTGTTTTTTACTTGAAGAAAGGGGAGTAGGTTGTGCTTATCCGTAAAGCTTTCATCGTTCACTACAAAAAAATCACTGTTTCCCGACCAAAAAGACCGAGCACAGAAAATTGTGCTAGGGAAATACCGAGCACAGAAAATTGTGCTCGGGAAATACCGAGCACCTTCACTTGTGCTCGCCAAACTACCGAGCATTTCAAATGGTGCTCGCCAATGGCAAAAACTGGTGGCTTAGCTGCGAGCAATTACGAGCACGGTCAACGTGCTCGGCTTGGAAATTAACTTGGGGACCTATGGTGCAACAGAAGTGCTCGGCCTTGTGAATATTTTTCACCAATATAGGCGAGCACCATACCAGTGCTCGGAATATGGCGAGCACAATATATGTACTCGGAAATTTGATAAAAATAAAATTATAATTGGCAATACATTAGTCAATTACAAACACTATTTTATTAGGCGAGCACATTCGTGGTGGTCGAGACTTACCGAGCACATATACCGTGCTCGGAAAATTGATAAAAATACTATTATAATTGACAATTAATAGAAATCTTATTTTTTAAACACTTGTTTAATTTTTCAATATATGCTATTCGAATTATTGATAATTAAAAATACTTTTTAATTTTTCAATATATGCTATTCGAATTGTTGATAATATTTTTCAAAGCACAAATATAGTTCTCGGCATTATTGCTTAATATATTTTATGTTCAAAATAATTTTTAATATTTATGGTAAATGATCCGCAAATTTTTATATATGCAAAATTTTCAAGATATTTCTATGTACTAATAAAAAATATTGACATGTTTTAAGTTATTATTGTTGATAATTATTAATTATAGATGTGTGTTTAAAATATTGAAATTTAACCGAGCACCGCTTATATCCTCGGAAAATGCCGAGCACCGTACTTGTGCTCGTAAATTACCGAGCACCGTACTCGTGCTCGGAAATTATACAATTTTTTTTTAATAATTATTCATCAACAAGAAGAATTTAAAACATTATAAATATTACCTATCAATATTTTGAAGTAATACAATATCTCTAGAAATTTGCATGTGGATCCTTCACCATAAATGTGTATGAAAATATTGAAATTTATTTTAAACATATAATATGGTAGTATTATATTTTTAAGAAGTGCCGAGCACCACATCCGTGCTCGGAAAATGCCGAGTACTATGTACGTGCTCGGAAAATATACAATTTTTTTTAAATAATTAGTATTCAACAACAAGAATTTAAAACATTATAAATATTACCTATCCATATTTTGAAGTAATATAATATCTCTGAAAATATGCGCGTGGATCCTTCACCGTTTATATGTATGAAAATATTAAAATTTATTTTAAACATATATTTTTAAGAAGTGCCGAGCACCAAATCCGGGCTCGGCAAATGCCGAGTATTATATACGTGCTCGGAAAATATACAATTTTTTTTAATAATTATTCAACAACAAGAAGGATTTAAAACATTATAAATGTTACCTATCAATATTTTGAAGTAATATAATATCTCTGAAAATATGCATAAGGATCCTTCACTGTGTATGAAAATATTAAAATTTATTTTAAACATATAATATCAATATTTTTAAGAAATGCCGAGCACCATATATGTGCTCGGCACATATAAAAAAATAATTAAAATTATTCAACAACAACAATAATTATTTAAAACATATCAATATTTTTTATTAGTGCATAGAAATATCTTAACAAATTTACGGATCATTCACAATAAATATTAAAATTTATTTTGAACATAAAATACTAACATTTTAAAGCAATAATTCCGAGCACCATATATGTGCTTGCAAATTTCTATCAATTAAAAAATATAATTAATTATTTAACAAGAATAGTAATTTATTTCTATTTTGTGGTCCATTATATGTGTTCGGGATAAAAATATTAAATTCGAAAAATATTTGAAAAACAATTCATTTTATTTTTTTCGATTTCAGCGAGCACATTCTTTTGTGCTCGGCTAATTGCGAGCGAATCTATTTGTGCTCGGCAAAATAATTTTGTACCGCGAAATATTTTATTTTTATCAATATAAGCGAGCAGATTATGTTGTGCTTGGCAAATTGCGAGCAAATCCATTTTGGCTCGGCAAAATAAAATATTTGCAACAAAATTTATTTTAGTTTTATCGATTTAAGCGAGCACATCAAATGGTGCTCAGAAAATTGCGAGCATTCTTACAGGTGCTTGCTCTTCTTCAGATCTTTTATACCACAGGCTTTCCTTTCTTCTTCACATTTTTACCGCTTCTCCTCCAAATTTCGTGTGATTAAGTAGGATTTCTGAAATTACTTCTCAAAAGAAAACCGCGAGTTCTCAAAACCTCACCGCCCTCTTTTTCGAAACATAATCACTTCTCAAAATTCTCACTCTGGTAAACAGTTCTCGGCGGCGAGATTCGACCGGTCGGGTGGCGTTTAAGCATTTCATTTGTTGGAGAAGATCCTCGAGCCGAGATCGGTGAGGTTCATTTGCGATCGTTGTTCTTTTCCATCGGCTAAACTCTCCTGTGTGTTCGATTTATTGTGTGTTTAATATCACTCTTAACCTTCCGTTTCCAAATTTCCTATATATTGTACGTGTTGTGATATACCAATAGCTATCATGTCGGCTGTGGCTGTGTGGAATGATCTTGCCAATTCAATAACATGAAAAATATGTTTGTTTCTATGTTTTGGAGGTCACGAGATTGGATTTGACAGAAATTCTAGGTCAAAATTGATTTTTCTACCTTTTCTTTATTCTGTATAAACCTTAGGTTAAATATTGCACATTTGGAAAGAATAACAGTTGCTCTCAATGTTAGTGTTATAAAAAGAATAAATCTCAATGTTGTGTCTCTGTTATGGAAATGTTATAGTATCAATTTGATGAACTCAGACGAAGGTAAAAACTTGTAGTTGTACATCAAGGTGATACAGGTTAATCTTCTTGAATCTGTCTGTATAGAAACTCACTCTCAACTCAACTGGATACAAGGAATATTGCATTCTCAATATATATGCAACAACTCATTTGTTATTTTCTCTGAATTGTTTTATTGTGACCAGGGGCCAGAGTAAGGGTTTTTATGTCTCTTTAGCAACATTTGAAGTGAGCATCACCCAAAATTTTCACTGCATATGTAAGTGAAATGTGCCTTGTTATCTGATGCATGAATTTGAACTTGTTTTGTAATTATAGATACTCTTTTATGGAAATGTGAAACCAGTTCTATGGCATTAGCAAAGATTGTTGAGTCTTTAGTATTGCTTACTCTAACATACTAATAAATGGAAGTTCAAAATGTGTTAAGTTCTTACATTATTAGTAGTAATAGTTTAGCAATGCTGTGAGATTTCTTACTCTGTTGGCTTAAGCAGCTATGAGGATGTTCGGATTTATCTGATTTCAGTTCTTATTATTTTGCTAGAAGATTGTATACCACTGAGTAAAGGCATAACCCCATTCTGAAACCCTCTCCATCTAATCTTCAGCTCACAATTTCAGTTCAAAGGTATTTTTCTGTATCTCAAATTCTCCATCTAGCATATTTGACTGAAAATGGCTTTCATTTGAATTGAATACTCACTTTCTGATTGTGGAGAAATAGGGAGATGGAGAAATCTTGTATTTTCTGATTGTTGTGTAAATAGCTTTAAGGATCATGTGTAAATTGATTTGATTAGCATTGTTTTTGGAAACAATCTGAATTAGCTTATTGTGACACAATTTCTTTCTTAATCATTACTAATACTACTACTCTTGCTTGTATGTATATGATCTGCAGGACTTGTCCCAATTGTGGCTGGTTCAGGTAAGCTCCGCTCTTCATTTTGTATATATATTTCATCCTCATTTCAGTGTATTATATATTGTCTGTATATTCTCTGTATTTTAACTCATATATTCATATACTCATATTCTTATGGTAAATTGAATGCATGTTTCTTGCTTGCTGAGACACAATTTCTTTCTTACTCAATTCCTTTTGTTCATGAAACGAGATGAGTTTTATTGAATGTAATGAGTTTCTGTTATAAGGTACAAGGAGATGATTTAATTAAGCAAAGAGAGCTATAGTACATGAAACTACTTGAGCAATGATGCATTGGTGGTGTGTGAGGGAGTTACTTGATCATATGGAGCAAATCAAGGATATGATAGCTAAGGTCCTTTGGATTCCTTGTATTTTTATTCATTTAGTATAATGCTACTTTATATTTCTCTCTGGGATGCATGTGTCTTCATAAGTTGATGCAAACTATATGATGTACTCCATATATCTTTGCATTGATGTCTTGTTCTGGAGTTTCTTATTTTCTATATTTATCCTTCTTTAGTTCATCATTAACATTTCTTTTGTTACTAACATTTCTTGTGTCTTCCCAAATTATGGTTGTTTATCGGGGCGGAAGCTAGAAGATAATAGAGCTGGAGAACGGGTTGCTGTAGATACGAGGAAGAAAAATCCTGCTGACTTTGCTATGTGGAAGGTGAGAACTTATATTTCTTTTCAGAAAATTGTTTCTGATTAATTACTTGCCTCGTGAATCTATCAATGTATTCTCATTGTAGGCTGCAAAGCCTGGGGAGCCACAATGGGACAGCCCCTGGGGTCCTGGAAGACCAGGATGGCACATTGAATGCAGTGCCATGAGTGCAAGATTAGAATACAAATTCTGTTTGGAACTGTAAATTTTGAATGCAAGATTGGAACTGCAGTGAAGCGGGAGGAAAGTTGCAATGGTGCGGAAGGAAGCGGCTAAGAGGGAGCAACAAATGGAAGAGCGAATGATGCGGCTTTTTGATGAAAAACTCGGACAAATGAAAAATGTGTAGTTTAGTTTGATTTTGTTAGATAATTTTATATTTTGTAAAACAATCTTACTTATTTAATGTTATTTGAATTTTGCTTACTTTTGAATTTAATTTAATAATTTTTATTTATTTTTAATAATTAAAAATAGAGAATTTATATATTAAAAAAATCTAGGATTGCAAAATAACATGTCTGCCGAGCACCTATCCTAAACCTCTTGAAAATACCGAGCACATGAGTGTGCTCGAATAGAGGTGCTCGCTACATCCAAAGACATGAAGGTGCTCGCCATATTTTCTAAAACCTTTCAGAAATTCCGAGCACATGGAGGTGCTCGCAAATTGCCGAGCACATGGAGGTACTCGCGCATCCTACGGTATGGTTGACCAATTCGGCGAGCACCTATAATCGCTCGGAGAAAAATGCCGACGAAGCGTTTACCGACCACCTAAAATGCTCGGAATGTGCTCGGTATTTTCCCTTCACCGAGCACTTTCACCCTTTATTACCGAGCACTTTGGTGCTCGGGAAATAGCCTTTTTTTTGTAGTGGTGGCATAGCCACGAGGGATAGGCACGACAAAACAAATCAAGGCATGATAACACATATCTCATTTTCATCAATATCAGTTTAGGACAATGTCCTTATTTTAAAAGAAAGCCCACCTCGTCGGCTTATCTCGAAAGTATTCTCTTCTCCTCGTTTATCACGCTGAGAGCGCGAAGTATCACCTTTAAATTAGGCGTATCACAAATCAGTTTCAATCATTGATTTCAAATCATGCATGTCTCCCATATTTTCCCTTTTTTTCCCATCGATTATTTTCAAAATCATCAATCAAAATCAAAGTATGATTAGCATATCATTTATATTCAAATAACAACTCCAATTTCACCATTAAATCGTGTCACGCATGAGTGTTCTCCACACACAACACACGCACACGAACACCACACATGTGCACGCCGACCGAGGCGTGCACACACACACACACGGCCACACACAGTCACACACATCCATGCATCCCAAAATTCATCAATTTAAATCCCCTTCACTCAATCTAAATGCATGTGGACTCAAGAACACCGATTAATCGGTAGAAGAAGAGGAGATCAAAGATTAAAGTACCTTTTCCAAAAGAACAATCGGTAGAAACAAGTTATAGCCTTGATTCTTCAATAAAATCTTGAACTTCAACTTAGATTCTTCTCAATTGATGAAGAAATCTTGAAGAAAACTTGAAGAAAATTTGGAGAGAGTGGGGGAGAGATTTTCGAAAATTATGAGGAGAGTGGGACGCCGGTTTTGTGTGCTAGGGTTTGATCTCTCTCTTATATTTATAGAGTGCCAAATAATAATATCTCTAATTAAATAAATTAGAGATTTGAGAAGATATGGAGAGATTTGAAGAGTAGTTGGCGTTGAAGCCGTTGAGAATTAGGAGGATTTCGAAAATTTAGGCCATTTTAATTAGCCTATACTTAAATTCAAATATTTTACGGAGTAGAATAATATATCACGGAGCAAGAAAAATAATAATATCCTCTCCCAACAAAAGGAAATAGGCGTGTATTTCAAATCTTCCAAGGGATTTGAATTTCAAATCCTAATTTAATTAGGATATGCAATATCTTCTTAAATTTGGCAAGATATGGTAGGATATTTTAGCATATTTATATTTATTCATGGAAGAGAATAAATAAGGGATCAAATAAATAAATAATTCCCTCTTCTCCAATATATGAGATTTTCGAAAATCTCATGGGAAAGATCAAAGACGGAGTTCGAATATTCCATGTAGGAATTATAGAGTATTTGGACTTTGGATTTAATTTGGATAATTATCCCAAACAAATAATTAAATCCAAGAATAATATTATTTCTTCTCCAATAGTCATAGGGGTCGAAAATCCCACCAACAAATAAGGAATAATCGGACTTTGGATTTAATTTGGATAATTCTCACAAACAAATAATTAAATCCAAGAAAAATATGATTTCTTCTCCAAATAACAATAATGGCCGAAAATTCCACACATTTAAATAATGCTCCTATTTAATTTTCACTCATCCCTTAGGAAAATAATTCACCCACAATTATATTTCTCCGCATCAAATATTCACACCCAATCAATCATTTCTTCACTTCCTCTTCTTTTTCTCAACGCATTGACCTTTCAACGGCCACGTCATATTCTCCACATCTTTGACTATTCAATAGCCACGTCAACATTTCAACAAGTTGACTATTCAACTCAATCTAAACTCTCATACGCAATTAGGTCACAAAGACACTATGCAATTAATTACTCATCAAATAATCCACATATCATAGCATTTAAGGCATTTAATGCAAAAATTTTATAACCCCAAAATTTGGGTTTGAAAAAGTGGGGCGTTACACAAACTATATATCAACTTGACATATAGTTAGTAATACTATTAAGTATTTTGAATCCACTTCAAGATAGTATTAGCCAATCAATGTCATTCTCAAGAATTTATAACTATATTAATAAGTCACCAAATTCATGCTGACTAAATCAAACACATATAATGCATATACACTAAATCCCAACTTGACATATAGTTAGTAATACTATTAAGTATTTTGAATCCACTTCAAGATAGTATTAGCCAATCAATGTCATTCTCAAGAATTTATAACTATATTAATAAGTCACCAAATTCATGCTGACTAAATCAAACACATATAATGCATATACACTAAATCCCTAGTTCTATTATAAACATTCATGGTCTTTCATTATTACCAATCTTAGATTCTGCATAGTAAGTATTATACAATTATGCTTATTTCAAGACTCACATTCTTGACTTTTCTTCTTCGTCTTCTCTTTCATTTCACCAATGGATTCAACACCACTGCTGCAAAGGCTGATGTGGGAATCATTCTTGATCTTCAGACACCTCTTGGAAAGATGTTCAAAACCTGCATTTCTATGGCCTTCGAAGATTTCTACTCCAAAAACACTTACAAAACGATGATCGTGCCTCATTTAGAGACTCAAACAGTGATATCGTCTCTGCAGCTTCTGCAGGTATGCATGTATCACTGATTTCTTCTCCGTTTAGTACATATCATGAAATTGAAATTGTTTGAAATTAGAACTTCGTGGAGCATTTTATGTTTGTGCAATAGTACTATTTAGTGAATAAAGTGGAGAAAGAATACGCAGGAGATCAAATAAAATAGAGAGTTGTATTTTTACTTTAAGTGGTAATATATACATCCTAACAAAGAAAACGAGTCACCGTTTTGATCATAGGGAGAGAGACCATGAGTTGGCCAAGCAATCAGAAATGGTTGCAGCAGAGAAGAGTAAGGCCATTAGCTGCATGTGTTGTGAAGAAGTCAAGTGGTCAACTATAGAGCTTGTGGTGACAAGACCCTAATTTATAGTAATAGAATTGATAATATAAGTAGAATTTTAACTGTAGAGTTGATATTTTTTAATATGCTGTAATAATTTTAATTGTATAATATGGTTTTGCATAATACGGAGTATCAAATTTTGAGAATTTCTACTTTTGTTATATTTTCCTTAAAAAGAAGGTTCAAATTTTCCCAAAAGTAGAAAAAAACCATTATAACTAGGAAAATGCATAGGAAAAATAATTAATGAACTCTATAAATATGTCTCATGTAATATTTGTCAAAGTTGGGTGTTTTTTACGTGACTATGTTATTTGAAACCATAAACTTAGAACACAAACTACAGTACTGTCAGAAATTATTGAAGAATAAAAGAGCGAAGTACACTATAATCTTGCAAAAGAGGGCTTTTTTGTCAAGATTCAAACAACATATGAGCAAGAATTGGTCAGAGCTAGGGGTGGCAAAATGGGTAGCAGGTAATGGGAAATTCCCATCTCGACCCGTTACCCGCCGGGTATTGGGTACCCGCTACCCGATGATAACGAGAAACGGGGCTGGATCGGGTAGTGTGTTTTAGAGTATTGTGGGTAGTGGGTATACCCATTACCCGCGCGGGTATACCCGTTAGTCCTGATAATACCCGTTATTATTAGTATTAGTCATATTCCATCTTTTAACACTCCCTCCGTTCCATATTAATAGAGGTGTTTCAAATAGTTAAAGTAGAGAAAAAAAGTAAATAGTTAAATAATAAAAGTCATATGCGCACTCATTTTGAAAAATTAAAAATAAATAGTTAGAATGGGAAAAAAAATAAGAGAGATAATAATGCAGAGAAGAGTATTTATATTATTATATTTCAAAAATGAGTGAAGAAAATGAAATGCCTCAATTAAGGCCGAACAATGAGAGCACTTTATATAATCTAAGAGTTCTTTTAAAATATTTTTATATTCCAACGAACATACAATTGAAAACTCATCGGAACTAGCTATAGAGTGTTCTCTCACTTTTATTCTCAATCTATTCAACGTTTACCATCGATATTAACAAAGTAAATTAAAGAACATCGACGGTTATTATGGTTTTTAAATTTTTTATTAGAATTTCGTGTCGGGTACGGGTACCCGCAATATCGGGTACGGGATACCCGACACGGGTATCGGGTAATCTCGGTATGTCACGGGGCGGGTAATGGGACAACAAATTTGGCTAAAATCGGGTACGGGTACCCGACTTGTCGGGTGCGGGTACCCTGGGGTAACCCGTTTCGTCACCCCTAGTCAGAGCTTTCAGCAAAAAAATTGCACCATGAGTCCACGACTAAGTCGTCCAAATCTTCTGTTATTTTGATTTTAAAACAAGTTATTTATTTTATTATAATTAACTATGATCTCTATCTTCTAATTTTGGTAAAGTATCAATCTAGAATCAATTATAATTAATCCCTTGATTCTTGATTTCTTTCCAACAGACTTCCATGGTCTTTTTGTTGTTTTTTATTAACTATAGATGCTAAGTTGCTAACAATATGGAGAAGGGAAGCAATAACAATAATAATTAAAAAAAAATGTCAAGTTCATGTTGACATTCAAAACATTATAGTAATTTACGCTGACTTCTGTTAAAATAATACTTGAACTAATATTCTCTTTAACTATTTGCTTTTCTTATATTACAAATTTAAAAGTCTACCTTTCGAGAAGTTTGTGAAGTTACTATAGTTCAATATTAATTTTGTCTTGTTTAGTATATTACGTATATATGAATAGAAAAAGTGGCAAAATTTCGTGGCAACTTCTTCTAGTTTTCACATGAATTGGCCAGAGATACCTTCCAAAGTTAGCATATGATGTTCTCTACTTTGTGAGGAAATTGTTACACATATTATAATTTGGTCAGCTAATGAATACGCACAATAATACGTACTTATTTAATTATTTTACAATTTGTTATAGTAATATCTTTACTTTTAAATCCAATTTTATTTTTGACTTTTTTGGGAAGTGGGCAAATGGATGTGAATATCAGTGAATATAATAATACTCTCATCCGTCCCAAATTATTTTTATCATAATCAATCAGTTCATTATTTCTCTAACTTTTTTTTTTCCTTTTCGATTCTCTGTTTAATAATTTATTTTATTTTTATCTTACTTTATTTACTCATCTATTTTATTTTGTGTCCCACTTTTATCTTATTTTCACTCAACTTACTAAGCACTACTTTCTTAAATAACATGGAATTTGGCAGTGGAACAAAAACTATGTATCAACTGATTTAGTAGTACTAGTTAAAGTGCAGTGGTTTGATTATTGATCACTCTATTCATTTCTAGATATTCGATAATGACACTACTATAATTTCAATATCACCAAATTCATTCTGACTAAAACAAACACAATATAATACACCATTATTATGCATGTTAAACACTACATCCCTCTCTTCAAGACTTCAAACTAGCTACCTCTTTTATAAACTTACATGTTTTTACATTCTTCATTCTTTCCAAATGTGCCTATTTCAACACTCACCTTCCTCACCTTACTTCTTCTTCTCCTTCTTCACTTTCATTTCACGAATGGATTCAACGTCACTGCAGCAAAGGCTGATGTCGGAGTCATTCTTGATCTTCAAACACCTCTTGGAATGATGTACAAAACTTGCATTTCTATGGCCATTCAAGATTTTTACTCCAAAAACACTTACAAAACCATGATCATGCCTCATTTCACAGAAATACTACAAATCACTTAAATTTTGCTGATTTTAGTAAGATTTGAACTTCCCCTGCAGCTATTGATCTGCTCAAAAACACTCAAGTGATGGCGATTTTCGGGCCACAAACATCCATTCAAGCAGATTTTGTGAAAGACATTGGTGACAAAGTGAAAGTCCCAATAATCTCACCAGCAACGAGTCCGTCTCTTTCGCCTCGAGAATCTCCCTACTTCATCAGATCATCATGGAGTTCTGCTTCTCAAGGCAAAGCAATTGCAGCAATTGTCAAGAATTTTGGTTGGAGGGAAGTTGTCTTAGTGATGATTGGATTATTGCCATTTCTAAGTGATGATTTGTTACAAAGCAATGCTCTTGTCTCAAACATGACATCAATCTCCCCTTCTGCTGAGAATGATGACATTCTTGAAAGACTGTTCGAGCTGAAGAAGATGCAAAAAAGGGCGTTTGTCGTCCACATGCTCCCACCTGTCGCGTCGCGTTTCTTCAAGATGGTGTGGAGAGTTGGGATGATGGAGGAAGGGTATGCTTGGATCACTGCAGACGCACTAACTAGTTTAGTGGACTCTTTGGATCTAGAGATTATTGAGGCCATGCAAGGCGTGGTTGGCGTGAAGGCCTATTCCCCGAGGTCTAGTGAAGTTCAGAACTTCACTAGGCGGTGGAGGAAGAGGCTTCGCCAGGACAATCCGGGGCTTGGAAGATCAGAACTGAATGCTTTTGTTTTGTGGGCTTATGACAGCATAGCGGCTCTAGTAGAATCTGTGGAGCGTGTAGGCGTGGATGCATCTCCGAGATTCAAGAAATCGGCTCTTGGAACAGATTTGGAAGCAATTGGAATCTCAAGTAGTGGTCCAAGACTTGCTCCTTTGCTCAGAAACTTCAGTTTCAAAGGGTTGACTGGGGATTTCATGATCAAGAATGGTGAATTGCAGGCTTCTGTGTTTGAGATCATGAATGTAGTAGGCAAGGGAGAAAACACTGTGGGATTCCGGAGGAAAAGCCAAGGGATTTCCAAGAGACTGAAGAAGGGATTTAGAATTGGAATTAGAGAAAAGTTTTTCAATATTTGGGGGAAAAAAGCTCACAAGATTTGTGAAGCTGGACCCTTGAGGGAAAATGGCAAAAGGGTTGTGATATTTATATGAGCAAGAAGTTGACTTGTTGTTGGATGGTAGGGATGTACGTGGACAGGTTCGAAATTTGATGGATCTGTGTTAAGGATGAAGTTCCTTAACTCGGATAATTCGCGTCGAACGTCGCGGGAGCTTTTGCCCGTCGATCAATCCAGCGTCAAATTCAGGGATAAAAGGTAGTCGCCGGAGCTTTGCCGGTCGATCAGACCAAGAATGATACGGTAAATAAAAATAAAAGATAATTTGATATTTCTTAAAATGATGGAAAGGAATAACAACGTCCCTATTTATAATGCTAAATACCTACCTTAGAGAATAAGAAAATAATCATAAGCATATTGGAAAGATATGAGAAATAATTGATAGACAAATTAATAGAGATATGGAGATATCTCGTATCAACTCTCCCCCGGTTAAAATCCACCTTGTCCGCAAGGTGGAAACAAGAAGCAACGAAGAGCATTGATAGAAGAAGCGTTGCGAGGTGTCTCCTCCTGGATCAAACGCGGACCAAATAGTTGAGCGTCTCCCTTCATCATCTCCATCAAAAAACACCGATGGAGGACTGTGTTGGATAAAAGTCATGGCGTTCTCCTGTTCGTGCTTTTCAACTAGTGCGCTCCGACGCCCAGACAACTCTAACTGCATCTATTCAACCGTAGCACTCAATTTTCGACAATTATCATGCTTAACCCTCTCTAACAGTGCTATTTGGAGCTCTTCCCCGCCAGCAGGTGAACCATCCATGTGCGACACACCACCTTTCGGTACTTCTAGATTATCATTTCGTATGCTTGAACCTGCGTCCAGCTTGAAACTATACAACTTTGATGACAGACAACGAGAATCCCTCCTAACTCTCATGCCCTTCGGCCTTTCTTTCAACGCAACCATAACAGTTGGACAAAGCTTATTTCTTAGTTCGTGCAGACTTTCCTTTGTAACGTTTTGGTAACCCGCGCAAGTTGGCAATACAAGTTGACTGCTGTCAAAAGTGGAGTCAGCTAGTGACTGAAGAAGCATGGCTGCATCTCCGGTATCCTCTGTTGTAACTAATGCAGGTCCATATAACTCCGTCATCACAAATACAGTTCGGAATTGCATTACACGGTTTACTAATTTTGGGAACTTTACACTGACCAACTCATCAAGAACAAGCTGCTCAACCTGAGAATCTACCATTTCGTCCGAGCAATAGCCATCAAAGTAACCATCTAGAAGTCCCATTAAGGCATTTTTCTCCGATATTAAAAGCAATAACAAGCCTGCAAAAATAGTCATTGTTTGGCAGTAACCAATAGAGGGATCATGGCGAGCATATGCTGTGAGTAAACGCCTTAAAACCTTTCTTCTTTTCTCGTCTAAAGCAGTGTGACCAGGAAAAGTTCGTGGCAAATCCATTTTCATCTGGCCTCTCCATTTTCCATATAGTACCACACTCACTAGAATTGAGGTGTTATTCTTTTGGTCAAGTAGCTTTACAAGAACATCGTGCTCCATTGGCAAGCTAATGGCCAGGCTTGATACATCTCCCGCATTTGAAGTAGCAACATCACAATCTAGATCTTCCCTCGCCTCTGTCCCAAATATAGAGTCTGTAGAAGGTGCACCTTCTAGCTCATCATCTTGCACTTCTTCCGCTATACCACGATCAGAAACACAATCGGCATCTTTGGCATCATCACATGACTCAATCTCAGCATCTAAAATCGATGAATCAGACCTTGCTCCTATCTCCCTCAGTCGATGCTTACTTCCATACACAAAACTATAAATCCCTTCTGCACTCTCAAATTCAGTATCTGCCACGGATTGCACAGGAGCAAATGTTGCAGACTGTAAATAATGAACCCCTTGCACCCCAAATTGAAGATTGGATGAATCATAGCGTGTGGCTACTGCGTGAGTGAATGGTGACTTATGTCTATCCATATCGTGCTTCCTATTATTCAGCCCCAAAACAGAGAGCTTGTCGAAATGGCCTCGAATGCCCAACCACGACTGTGGTGACGGAGTGTCCTTGCTCGGAGGGATTAACCGAGCATCGGCGTCGAGCCTTGTTGAACGATGAACAATACTTGCAACATCACTAACAAGCAAATCCACATATACATAGGAAATTACCTTCTTAACTTCCTCAATGGAACCCTCTCTGTCCTTTTTCAACAAAAAAGAATCAAACCAGTTGCCTAACACTGTACTATCCACACTATCATGCTCCACATCATGTGTAGGTTTCCGACGTGCAAGAACAACATTACATGAATCATATATGTCATCATTATTGCCATAAATTGATCCACTAACATCAACACTAGAATGAATAACATCTTTTGTCTGTGTAGTCACATTCGACCGATCCAGAGCAAATTGTGTTTCGTCAGATACTTGCAAATATTCTTCAACTTCTGTCAATACCTCTTCGCCACCAATTGGATCTTGATTAAGTAATTGATCAATTACAATATCATCATAATAAATTTGACGAGATTGCACTGATTCATGATTGTCACTATCATCAGCAAAGGACTCCATTGAACCATACCTTATATCTGGGCCGCGCGGCAGGGAGATCGGGGCTGGTGCCGGAGCAGTAGGCAGCGGAGGTGCTAAACAGTGGTGGCTCGGTGGATGCCAACAGGACGGCCAGCGTTGCGGTAGTGGTTGGTCTAGCACGGGCTCCTGGTGCTGATGGTGTTGCTGCCAATAAAGGGGGTCGGGCGGTTGATTGGGAGGAGGCATCTGCAGGTAATTTTGGTGGGGTAGGGCTGCTGTTAGCGGTGGCGGTGGATACCAGCAGGAATTCATGTCGAATTGATGATTCGTGCCGTGAAGCGGTGTAGCATCTGGCGGCCGGAGGTACTGCCAATCCCGGGAATGATCAGCGTGGTTGGCGTATGCCGGAAGGGCATAAGGCGGGTCTGGTTCGGGCGGCGGCAAAAATCGCAGTTCACCAACGCAGTGGTCGGTTGCATCATATCCGGTCTGCCAAGGCTGATGTCCAGTCTGAGGACACCGCGACATGACGTAGGGCAGCGCCAGAATTGGATGTCCATCATACGACGAATGAAATTGGTCATTCTCGTCCAATCTCTTGTTTATTCGGTTGCAGACAGCCATTATCCGGTCACATAGGGAAGACACGATTTCCTCGTTGGAATTCATGGTTGGAGAGTGAGTTCGAAAATGGAAGTACCAATTGTTAAGGATGAAGTTCCTTAACTCGGATAATTCGCGTCGAACGTCGCGGGAGCTTTTGCCCGTCGATCAATCCGGCGTCAAATTCAGGGATAAAAGGTAGTCGCCGGAGCTTTGCCGGTCGATCAGACCAAGAATGATACGGTAAATAAAAATAAAAGATAATTTGATATTTCTTAAAATGATGGAAAGGAATAACAACGTCCCTATTTATAATGCTAAATACCTACCTTAGAGAATAAGAAAATAATCATAAGCATATTGGAAAGATATGAGAAATAATTGATAGACAAATTAATAGAGATATGGAGATATCTCGTATCAATCTGCATGGGAATTTGGCATGATTTGAATAAATAAATTTAATATATTTTCATTATTCTAAGATAGGGTGAATTTTTGTCCTGATCTTGGCTATATTGTTGATTGTAAAGACAATTAGTATGGGTTTATATATCAAATATATTTCTCTTAAGTAAGTTTTATTGATTGGTTTGTAAAAATTGGTGTTTTGCCTAACAACTCGGAATGCTGGTCTGGCATTTGGCAAAGGAATCAACAATGACCAACGAATACGTTTGGAAGCTGACTTGAGTAGTGGCCTGACAAAGAACCAAATATGACCAATTTGGTCTTGACCAACGTGAACTCAAAGTGGTGCCCTGGCAAAGAACTAGTCGGGACCAAGGAGAATGTTGACCTTAAAGGAGGTCAATTGTTATGATCATCTCGGTTGTGAAGGAACTCATCAATAAGAAACCAGGGTGATATATGCAAGGATACTCCCAGCAAATGCCATTATTTATTGTGGAGATCCCTATAAGCTTATCCCACCGATTTCTAATTCAGCTTTTTGTAGTGACAGTCTTTTTTCCATCGATGACATTATCAATTTAACAGAGATGTTCATTAAATTATTTCAAACAAACAAAATAAATAGTGACAATAAGCTCAATCAAATCTGAACATAGGAAAATAATTATGGAAAATTACCTATATGGATCCATGCCTGTTGAAGAAAATGCAGCAATTGCTTTATTTATAATATCATTCACTACACGGTGCAAGTTCCTGGACAAGTAGCGGCCTTGCGAGGCGAAACACATGACAAATTTCATATCCAGATAGAACTGCAAGAATTAAGATTGTGAATACACAGACAAGGGGAATGGAAAATAGGAGCAATCACAGAGCGGATATCAGTTTTCCAAACCTGTTGTAGACCAAGATCACCCAGTGGCCTAGGTCCTTCCTCGATGTCATCCCAAAATGTTTGATCTTCTGAAAGCCATAAAATGACAGTCTCTGTGAGCCTCATTAACAACAGTGTGGCAAATCTCTCCCGGCCTACAAACATATCTGCTGCTATACTAGCCATTCTATTCAACTTGGCATAAAGATCCTGGAAGCATAGAATATGGAATACAATAAATGAATGTACAGCTTTTCAAATGTTAGCGATGGAAGGATGGATGTAAATAGACTGTACACCATATTTTGTCCAAAAGTTAACACCACTATGCAAACAGTTTATAGAGATAGGGAAGCCAACTGATCAAATTAAAAATATAAGTATACCTGAAACACTGGAGTAGGGAACCACTCAATTTCATCAGCGTTCCCTTTCATATTTATGTATGTCTCCGCAGTCAGATAGCTATCACCTTCCGTGAAAATGAGGTCTAGAGCATGTTGGCGGCAGAAACTATCTTTCAATCTATCAACATAACTCACAAGGCGCCTCCTCCATTCCCTTTGCTCAGGATTACGATTTTGGCGGTCCATGGGCCTTCTACGAGCATCATCCTTGTAATTAGCCTGACTTAATGGGGCGAGCTTCATTGCTGCACGAGGCAAAAGCTCCTCAGCAAGTAAGGATGCATTGGCAAGCAATGCTATCTGTTGTGCTTCGATTTCAGCCATTCGAACAATTTTATTTCCCGAACCCTCAAAATCTGCCTCCTCATCCATTGAAGCGGGTAGAGCTTTTATGAACATACTTACATAAGAATTGAACACCTGGAACAAGCCAGCGTTCTAGTCCCTAACTGCATGCTCAATAGGGGCCCTACATCTTCAAAGAAGTCCTGCACAAACAGAAGATCATCTTTAAAGTTTATCACAATAGAAGATCGTCTGATGTTTTATAAACTGCCAGTTCCTAGGAATATTGTTTTGAGGGTTATGTATTTCCTGGTGATTAAGGTAACAATTTGAAAATGTTATTCACTCAAGCCTATGAATCAGGAATCAGTACAAGATATTCGTCATACTCTGCTCACACTTCAGAACATAATAAAATTTACCTGGACCATTGTATTGAAACGATGAGCACTACTTGAAAGCTTGTGCTGATGTGCCAATGCACTACCAGAAACAGCTACAGTAGTTCTTCCAGACAAACGCACAGCGCCAGGAGTATATGTAAGCTCCCAATCATCGGCAGCTGCTAAGGCAGCTGTACTCTCTTCAATTCGCTTTAAATTAGCATCCAGAGCTTGCTCAACGCTGGGTCTAAAAAGCTTTATAAGAACAGGACAAAGAGCAAGTCCTCGAGCTTCAAGTAAGGAACAGTGGCCTAATGCTATTTGAACGCATTCTGCGGCAGATCTCAATCCTCCAGCAGCCGCAGATGAAGCTAGTGCATGTCTTTTGACTAGAAGTGCATATGCTTCTGTCTGTTTCGTTGCCCACATGACAAGCTCAGATGTATAAGCTGTTTCCTTGCCAAAAATAGCCTTGGAATCACTTGCTGCTTGAGAAATGGCAGAGAATACAAGCTGTGAAAGAGCTGCTGTATATGCTCCACCATAAGATGTGTTTGATGGGCGGAGACTTTGCATGTTGTATTGATACCTCTGATAATGAGCATTAAGGAGTAAACTATGAGCACGTGGACCATCACCTAGCTTTTTAAGAGCAGAAATTGATGCACGAAGCTCAGAACCCCGCGTGGAAGGTTGGCAGGCAGCTTCAGCAAGCTGATCAGCTAACCTTTGTCTGCGTTCAGTTATAGAAGTCTGAAGTGACAAAAGCATGACGGGAGACAGAGTTTTCTTTTCTTTTGCTTCAGCCACAATACGCTCACCCTCATCAAGGCTGACTAAAGCTTCATCAATCCTTCTTTCAGCTAACAATACATCAAGGAAATCCGGAAATTCTGTTGACCATTTCTCTAACTCAGAAGGTTCTCCTACTTCGTGGTTGGACAAACCAGTTGTCACTGAACCCTCAGGAACAGTGTCAGATGAAGAGTCAATATGAACTCCCTCAGCTAGATTATGAATCAGTGTTGCCTGAGTGGACAGCAAGTTTCTCATTGATGAAAGTTCGCCCTCTAAGTCTGATATCTCTTTGGACGTGCTGCAGTTTTCATAGAAAGTAGACGAAAGCTATTACATTAGTATGTTGCATTACAGCAGACGGTAATAACTAAATAGATCTAGTTTACAGTAAAATACTATGCTGGATGCACGCTAAAAACATATGATAATAGAAAAGTGTCCCAATTAAGAAGAATAGATCTCCAGAAGTTCTCTCATCAAAGAGAAGGTTGGCAGCTATTTGGTTAATATGAACATGCAGCAGCTATTGAGCACTTGGACAGCATTTTGATTTTCAGTAGCATAATAATATCTAAATGCAACGCAAACAAAGAGGTAGCTCCACATCTTAGGTCTTCAAATGCTTTCTGCATTCCAGTATACAAAAGCGGGACTAAAGGCAGAGCGATGACATTGTTACAACAACCCTGACATAACCACAAAGAACTCACCGAATAAAAGCTGTATAATTCGCAAAAACACTTCGGCGCATTTCTTCAGCAGAAGCTCTTTTCAGATCAACGAGATTTGAGCATAATTGCCTAATTTCCTGCAAAATTGTTAAAACTGTTATATTCAGCACAAGCTCCCATTTTCTAATGAAGACTGAAATCAAATTCAAAACTTGGGCATCAAGCTGAGTATCAACACAGGAAACTGATTCCCCATCCCCCCCCCCCCCCCAAAAAAAAGGTCCTCCTACTGGAAGAGATGATAACACATTTCACAGTGGGATTTGCTACTTTAGGCCACTTTACATAGGTAGTCAATGAGGTCGGGAGAATGTTCACTTAATTCGTATGGTATGCAAAGGAGATATAATCGATAAAATAAAACTGGTATACGAAGCATAATGCAGTGAATGTGATTAATGAATGCATCATTCCAAATCATCAGATCTTTCTCTTTAACAGTTCTACTGAAATCAGATTCTCTTCTCTGCCCACCACAATTTCTCATTTCTCTAAACCTATTTTTAGTAAGAGGCAAAACTCAAAAATTGTAACATCAACCCCCCATACACACAATATTGAATAAAATCATTCCTATTTGTTGGTATGTTTGCTAAATTCCACCTTGTTTCTCTTCATCAAAACAAAGGCAAGAAAAAATCAAAATGTGAAATATTATGTTTCTCATGGTACCAACTTCATTGAGCTATTTATACCAAATTTTTAGATCATAAGAACATGATCAGAGAGAACTTATTCTATGATCATCACCGAGAAATGTGAAACTAATCCTTAGGCTACTATACTATTTTAACAAGGGAAAACACCTATAAATAGGAAAAAATCTTCCTTAATCATTAGCCAATTATTGTCAAACAAGTTGCTATCATTTACTTTCGCGCAATTTTCCCCAACCAAATTAAAATCCAAAACAGAAGTTCTCCGTTCTCCCAATCACAGCAAAAATTCCATACCTTTTCGCTGAGCGAATGACACCTGGACTGCACAAAGCTATCGGCATCGAAGTTATCAGACCTGAAAACTTTCAAATTTTCCTCAAATTTCACCACTCCGTCTTTGACATTTCCCTTCACTGAAGCTCCCGTGTGCGCCGCTCTTGACCGAGTCGATTTCGCCGAAGCCATTGCTAAACAGACTACCTCGGGAACGAATTAACTGAACTAATTCAAAACCAATCGGGTAAATTAAGCTGAGCAAAATCAGATTCACCGCAATTCGGCGGCTCAGATCCGGAAACTGCTGCTCCAACGCGAAGCTAGGGCAGCTCCGATCCGAAACTGGTGAGATATCAAGAGACGGATACAGTATGAATGAGATTAGGGATTGAATCAGCCATTAAAGATAAAAACGGGAGGTTTTGCTGAGTTGGTTTTGGTTGACGGAATGTTTTGGTGGACTGTCAAAGAAACCACTCTTACTTTTGTTTGGATTTAAATACCGATAATTTTTTTTATCAAAATTGGGATCATTATTGGTCCATTTTTGGTGCAAATGCAATAATTGTAGCTTATCCTATTCATTGTTATTCAAATTTTTTTTATAACTAGAATATTTTTTCTACATTTTTTTCGAGTATATTGATATTGTCATATTGCGAATTGTATGAACATACTTACATTTTTTATATGATCATACTTACATTGAGAATAGGAAATTTTTTGTGAACCCTTTCATTAAAAATGTCTTTAAAATTAGTGCGCTGAAATTTCAATACATTATCAAGGGAAAAATTATACTCCCTCCTTGTCAAAAGTAGTATAGTGCTTAATTTGGATTTGTCATAAATTTAATAAATATTTGATAAATAGTCGGACAAAACTTCAACATCGTAATATAAATTAACTTAAAAGTTTGGTCATTTTCACCTTTACCAAACTCTACCTTAGCAGTCTTGGCAGTATGAAGATTCATTTTTGTGCATTCTTAAAGCAACTTTATTGAAGAAAATGTGTACAAACATAATTGATAATCAAGACAGATTATTGAAAGCAAACTGGAATAGCTGGTCATGAAGAAAGCCAACCAATCTGTCCAACAATAATTGCAATAAACTAGTGCTTTTCAATAGAAGAGCTCTGGCAAAATGATTGGCAATAGCACAGCAAAAAGACGTCAAAACATTCACATTATTATCAGTCCATTTGGATCAGACTCAGCTCACAAGAACAGGTGAAGTTTGTGAGGGAATTACAAAGCCAGAATAGTTTGTATCACAATAAAACGAATACGAAAAAGGACCTTAGCTTTATGCTGGTGCCAAGCCTCATTCAGGAGTGTCGGTGCGGATGGCTGAAAAGCAATGAAAAACTCCAATCAGAAAATAGAGCATTTTTCTGATTATTGGTTGAAAATAATAATTGAGAAAAAAGATATGTGCTATAAGAGTAGTAAGATAGCATAACATGCACAACTCCTTACTAGAATTTCTTACATCAAACTAATTGACAAGAAAGAATTATATTCAGAATATAACTATAAACACCATATTACAAAGAAAACTAAATCTCCCACATTAATCTAAGAGACCATAGTTGCTTGTAACGTATTGTGTTCACACTAATCTGGTACAAACTCTAAAGTTTACATATCAGTTTTACATCTGATTGTGTAGTAATCTAATGAGAATGGATAAAAATGTCTCTTTATTTGGTCTTACATCAGATCGTGGTATTAATCTATAAAACCAGTGATCCTACATAAAACATTAAAACCACAGTGATCCAGAGATCATTACCCTCCAAACTCCCGAAAGGTAAATCCACTATAGCTGGATAAACGAGCCAGGAAACTTACACTAAAATATACACCTAAAAAGCTAGGCCTCATCCCATGATTTATTTTCAAACAGGAATAAGCGGAACTTACACAAAAATAAGTAAGCCCCTAAATATTTGTTCGTATGTTGCTCCTTGTTGGAAATTGAGGTGACAGAATACATTGAACATGGAAGCAATATCAGTTCTTGACACAAACAGTGCTTAAAAGGTTAATGGTTAGGAAAACAGCAAGTTCTTCTGGATTTAGCTGGGACTTATGGGCCTAGTTTTAAGGTGACTCTATAAATTAACAGTGATAGTTAGCTAAGAAACAATTGAGATATGTGTCTGGCTCTCCAATTGAAGAAGTGAGGCGAATGCTAGCAAGAACAACAACGATAAATGATGTCCCAATAAAACAACTCCCTCAGTCAGAGTGGATATGTCCCAAAAATGGTCATACTAACTTCCTAAATGAACAATATTAGCACAAAATGAGATCACAATAGAAAAGCAGTGTTTTCTTAGGAACAGAGATTCGAGAAGAACGAAGGTAAAAATGGGACAAGTCCTTAACACTAGCTTAAAAGCAGACGAAACAAATGATCGAAAAGCATTTAGTTCAAAAGTACATACACATAAACAATATCAACAGCGGTAAATGCCCAACAAAACCTTGGACACGCCATTTTGTGAGACACCTATCAAGTAGTACTCCTATTATCTAACCCTTCTCAAAAACAGGGCATAACCATCGCCAACCATTTATCCTAAAAATTTTAGGTACATTACGCTTCAAACTCAGCTCCAGTAAAACACAAACCCCAAGCTTAATGTAGACATCCCAATTAAGCCAGTTCAATCAGAAATCAAAAACCTCAAAATCAAAATCCAAACGTCACAAAATCCCAAATCTAATCCAATAAATACAAAGCATGAATCAATAACCAAACATTCAACCCTAATAGCCTCGAAACAGCTGAAACGAATCAATCGTCAGCGAAAAACACAATCAAAGACCTAATTGATCAGGAAAAAAAAAAAGAAACAGATCACAAAATAATCCAAATACAAAACTGAAAGGAGAACAAAAATTACTTGGTTTCTCAGGCTTGCCGTCAACCCATTTGGAAACGCTGAAATGGACCTTCTCACGGGACAAAGCTTCGGATCTGTAAGGCTCCTTCAAACACTGCCTGACGAGACTGGCGCAGAGATTGGAGTAGGTTACGTAGGTCATTCCGGCAGCTCTCCAAAACGGTTGCGCAGCGCTGGACGACATTTCTCCCTCCCTCTCTCTCAGTAGCTCTTTCTCACCTCAAAGTGCGTGTATGTGTGTGTGATTTAGTAGTGATCGACTGATATAGGCCTATTTGGGCTCCCGCTAATGGGCTGCCTTTTTACATGGGCCCACCGCTAATTGGATCAAATCGAAGCCATTAGTTTTATCAACTCAAACTCATATATTTAATTCCTTTGCCATTAATTTGCCTACAAAATTATACTATCAATATGTTAATTCTAATTCATGTACTATCAATATGTATGGTGTATGAATTTTAATTCCTTGTACCATCAATAATTAATATATTTATTATGTATATTACTCCTTATTAGATTATGTTCTCTTTATTTTGATTTATTTACTTTATTTAAATGTTATATATTAATTACTAATGAGAGCAAGAGTTTAGGGATATGATTTAATATGAAAAAAATGGTAATATTTCATAAATTTATAATTTTTATAGTTTTATTTGAATTATTATATTTTTTTATATCAAGTGTCCTAGAATTTTGGACGTATGATTTAACTTGAAAAAATGTTCTCTTTAACTTTTGTAAAAAGGTTATAGGTAAAAGTAAATATTAGTATTAGTATAATAATATTACTACCTCCGTCCACTAAAATTCGTCTCACTTTGACCCGGCACGGGTTTTAAGAAATGTAATGAAAAGTGAGTTGAAAAAATTAGTAGATTGTGGGTCCTACTTTTATATATTAGTTTTATAATAAAATGTGAGTAGGAATGAGTTAGTGGAATATGAGATCCACTACCAAAAATGGTAAAGGTGAAATGGGACAAATTTTGGGGGACGGACGGAAATGAAAAACTAGAACAAATTTTGGTGGACGGAGGTAGTATGATTTTTAAAATTATTTTAATATTATTAATATTTAAATTATTTTAATATTATTAATATTTCAGCACCGGCTTGTTTGTATTTCAGGTTCCGCCACTGATGTGGATCATCATATTTCATTGATAGAATTAGAAAATACAAGTGTTTGGATGTCTCAAACGAGTTAATGGATGATTGGTTTTGTTTTTATGATTGATGGAACTATAAAATAGCACTATTAAGATGCCTCGAAAGAACGAATAGATGGTAAGTTCTATAATTGGTGGGATTGGGTGTTCTCAAAGGAACATGATTCACAATACGAAAGTCATCGGTAAAGAAAACAATCGGTAGATTCACAATACGAAAGTCGACGGTAGAGATAACAATCGCCAATCGGTATCAGTCGGATGTTCCCATAGAGTTTGACCATTTTTTCTAGTATTTCATTCAAAATAGGGACATAAATTTTTATATCATGTTTTCAAAACAACAAATTAATTAAATAACACTACACATAATACATATATTGATCATTTTAAGGTATTTGGACGTGCTAGCTGTACCAATTTGGATGTCTAGGAATAACACCTATATTTCAATCAACTTTTAAGCATATTTTTTAAAAAATTAAGAAAGCTCAAGCAAATTTGATAATTTCATTAGTTGATCAGCAAAATGTGACAAACTCTCCAATGGAGTAATCCCCTTATAAGTTTCAAAACAATAGCAAAATTGGTTAGAACATTATATAAGTCCACAAACAATAGAAAATGTAAAAATCCCTGGAATATTGCAGTTTGACACTTCCAAAATTTTGCTACATAAATTAACTAGTTGAGCTTAAACAAAACCAGTAGCAAGTATTTAGCAGCCCATATGCGATTACTGCAACAAACAAGGAATGTAGATTGGTAAACACATGGCCATTATACAAGCAAAACAGCATTGATGCAACCATCGTTTTCAGGATTATTAGTAACTTGCGCATATTTTCCTGCATTCACCATACAGCAAGAGTAAGAATCGTATACCAGCTTAGCTTTAAATAAACTTAAACAAAACAATAGTATAGTGGCGTGAGCAGCCATACCCCACACAACTTTCCCAGCAGGCGTGACGAGTCCAAGTTCACTACAATTGACCTAGATTATAGATGAAAAGTAATTTCAGATGACGAAGTTTGGCAGATGAGGAGTTATATGAGTTATTGAAAGGAAAGATTACCTCGATAATGGTTCCCCTAGTCATAACTCCGAGAGAAGTATACATGGGGCCATTTGGATTCTTCTTTACACCAATGATCTCCAAATTGAAAGTGCACTTCAGTTCAGGGTGTGTTACGTGTGCTTTTGTAAAACGTAGACCAGATGGGCGAATGAAACGCTCATACTTCGGAGGTTTCCTTGTGAAACTTGGTCCTACAAATGTGGCCTTTGTGATCATCCTCTTCCACTGCTTGGCTGCAAAACAAAAACCAAGTTTAAAATACCATGAGCATGATTCTCATTCGGATAAGAATCCCAGCTGCGTGACAAAAAAGCACATCTCGAAAAGGATACTTACTTTTCCTTTTACCAGATCTGATTACCCTAAACATCTCATCTTCAGCAACAGGTCTAACCTACAAAGGTAGCAGATAACGTTGATCATCAAATATAGCTCAAGTAGTATAATGAAACATAATATAGGGAGTATTGGAAAATGCATCCATGATAAAAAGCTAGCAGAATATATAACCAAGAAGTACCACATAGAAAATTTATTGAAAATTAGTCTTCGTAGTTGGCTTCTAACAAATTCTTATTCACAAAAAATGGGTTATTACAACTTTTCTGAGGTATGAAGGGTGGTCGAGAAGAAACCTCACATTTTACATTGCATCCCAGTGATCTTTCCTTAAAGAGGTGCCAGTTTCATAATAAAAATGATGAATCATATTACGGAATAAATTCTATGAATACTCAAGTAGACAATTAGTCAATATGTAATGAATAAGATTTACTGCCATATCATAGTATTATGTTGGAAGACATCTCGAAAGTTACCATCAGAGAAGTAAACTGGAATGGAAAAAAAAAACTAGTTGTGTGAATTACCTTTGGAAGAGGAACGTCCCATTTTCCTGCCTTTTCTTTCTGCTTTTGCTTGACAGTATTGCTAAGAACCTTCGCTCTTGTGGTCTCATCACGGTCAAGAAGGTATGCAGGGAGAGCTCCTTCCCGGACATTATCATCAACCTTGCGCCTAGTTGATGACTCCTCGTGCATAGCCAACCTGTTATATACGAAAAAAGTGAGTGTATATTACAACAACACAAAATGCTGAATTCATATTAGGTCTTATTTAAACACAAAAAGAAAGGGGAACCAAAAGAAAAACAATGAATTATAGACTCAAAACCAGTAACACAATGGAAACCTATTGATTTCACTACATCATCAATTCATCATACGAAATTGGGAAAATTAACAATATGAGGAGATAAAAAAAAATACTAACTAACAAAAACAGCCAAAAAGCTTACGTTTTCTTCAATAGCGCCTTCTCAGCATACCGCTTCTTTGCAAACATCTTACCCTTAATACCCAATGTCTGTTCATTCACCAGAAAAAGCAAACGAAAATAAATTTCAAATTTCTCCAAAACTAAATTAAATCAAAACAAAGATGAAGCATAAAAGAGATGCTAACGTTTTGCGCGATTTTAGAGCGCTTGTGAACTTCACGAGCCTCCTTCTTGCGCTTGCGCTCGAAGTGGTCATGGCGGTAGCCATTCCTCTTCCTGTGCAGCTCGATGTAATCTCCTTGAGGCTGTCAAAATCAACCAATTTCAGCTCAAAATTAAGCTTAAGCAATGAATAATCAAGTCAATTTCAACTAAAAATCGAAAAATTTGGAGAAAAATGAGCAAAAAGATGCTAACCATCGTGTAGTAGAATTAGGGTTTTGCAGAATTTTGGTAGAAAAGAAACGGCGCTGTTGTGGTATATATACGTCGACGTTTTGGTTTAAGTTGAACAATAATTTTCGGTGATTGTATTTCGGTGATTTAAGTTGAACAATAATTTTATTTAAATAATGATTCATAAGCTACTCATTAAAATATATATGAATTACTTACTAATTAAAATTTCAGAATCTTATAGTATTAAATTGGATGCTCATTTAAATTTTATTTAAAATATTAATTAAAGCTTATCGGTTGTACTAATTAGTAGTTATCAGTTCTAGTCATAATTTATTTTAACAAAAGATTTATCAAAATTTAAAAAGTGATTATGTATTTAAATTTATAAATCTCATTTATAATACTATTACACTAACAGTTAATTTTAAAAAAATAATTGAAACTCCCTTAGTATTATTCTTGAAATTATAGTAGTAACTAATAGCTCATACTCTGGTACTCCCTCCATCCCATAATTTTTGTCATATTTTGACCGGACATGAGTTTAAGATATGTAATAAAAAATGAATTGAAAAAATTAGTGGAAAGCGAGTTCTGCTCTAATATATTAGGTTGATATTAAAATGTGAATATAAATGAGTAGGTGAAATATGAAGTCCACTGCAAAAAATGGTAAAATGTGAAATGTGATAAATTTTGTGGGACAGACGAAAATGAAGAAATGTGACAAACTTTCTAGGACGGAGGGAGTACTTTAAGAGATAATTGTCACTTTATTTTTATTGACTTATTGATGCTCTCATAAAATTCAAAATTTAAATCTAAATCATAATTTTTAATTTTTTTAATTGTCTCAAAATGCATAAAATGGAAGCTAATATGAAAAAAATCAAATATGATTGATTGATAATGTTGATATATAAAAAATGTTGTGATTTTGTTGCCATAATATATTTTTTTATTTTTTCATTATAAATTTCAACTTTTACCATCATTAGATAATTGAAAAAACTGAAATGTTTTAGTATTAGAGTTTTAAATTTATGAAATTGGCCAAATTCAACGAATAACTATAATTTAATAACTATTATCACTAAATTTTAAATATAAATGTATTTTCAAATTTGATAAATTTTTAGTCCAAAACAGATTATAGATAAAATTTTAATTACTAAAAATGAATATCAACAAGTTATTATTATTATTATTATTATTATTATTATTATTATTATTATTATTATTATTATTATTATTATTATTATTATTATTATTATTTTATAAGTAAAATCACTAATCAATAAATTTTTAAATACTCTGATTTCATCAGCGGTGTGGATGGTAGAGTAGGGCAATATTAAAAATTTAAAGCCAAATCATTGATAAAAAAAATTTATGCCTACTGCCTATATGTATACTACCGTGGCAAGTGTAATATGAATCAAATTTTAAATACTGAAAATATGGAGTTAGTGTGGTATTGTACTGAAGCTACTTTGGAAAGAGTTAAAGTTTATAAAATTTGGCACAAAACGTCGAGACGTATTACTACCAAAGCAGCCCCTGCTGTGTTTTTACCACGGAAGCGGATCCAGCCCAAAAAGAAACTAAGAAAAAATCCGCTTATTTATAGGGT
>NC_062969.1:41183305-41351285 GCF_023119035.1 Salvia hispanica | reverse complement strand
AAACACTTCGGCGCATTTCTTCAGCAGAAGCTCTTTTCAGATCAACGAGATTTGAGCATAATTGCCTAATTTCCTGCAAAATTGTTAAAACTGTTATATTCAGCACAAGCTCCCATTTTCTAATGAAGACTGAAATCAAATTCAAAACTTGGAGGAAACAAGACATTCCACAGTGGGATTTGCTACTTTAGGCCACTTCACATAAAATGGACTGAGGTAGTCAGTGAGGTAGGGAGGATGTTCACTTAATTCATATGGTATGCAAAGGAGATATAATTGATAAAATAAAACTGGTATGCGAAGCTTAGTGCAGTAACAATTCTCTGTCGAGAGCTGTTCCTCCGATTTTGCCCGGTTCTAATTGTCTCCGCACGGCTCCCTTCACAAGAAGTCAGTCATTTTTTTTTCTGGTTTCCGTTTTGGGAGTGTTTGCGGTTTTTGTAATTAATAATGGTTCTGTATTCAGGTTTTCTCACAAGAGCTAAGAAGATTGAAAAGATTGAGAAGATTGGAGCTATTGTTTCATAATTGAGTTTGTGGCATTAAAAGTTATAGTTTTAGAGATTGAGGATGAAAAGACTGCATGTGAAGTGGACTATGAAATATTCATATTTACATGTGTATAGCAATATAGCTAATTTATGTACTACTCCTATCTCTTTAAGCATTCTTGTTACTTTCCCCATACATTTGAATAAGCCATAAAAAAAAAGATTAGGATATCACTGATTCCTCAGCTATTAGGTGTTTTGCATAGTTTGAAGTTTGAACCTTTTTCAAATGCCAGTTGTCGAGGGCATGTGATGATTGTTAACCTATTTGAGTCTTTGGACTGAATGCATCCTCTCCTTTTTACCGGTTAATGTTATTGTTATTTTTTCTAATGTGACATTGTTCCTTTAGTCAGCGAGCTGTCACAACTGCACTCTGGTGCAACTTTCTTGTTTTCTCTCTCAAATTTGGGGTCTGGTTGTCCACCTCGAGCCATGTGATGTTGGCTGAAGTTATTCATTCAGTTGCAGATTTTGCAAACCAGGTACTTAACTTTGTTTCTTGGTGTTCTTTGTTCATTGGTAGTCATTTTTTGCCTATCTATTATTGAACCCTGTGGCTGTGAAATTAAGAAACAGTGTCCTTGTTCATGCTTCACAGGCTCTTCTTGCTTATGGTTTAAGTAGCTCACGCCGTGCACCAGATGCTCTCCATCCGTAAGGCTTCCTCTGATATGTCCATCTATATATTGTTGATAAGTTCTTAGCCTCGTGTAGAGAGTTTTATGTGAGTTTTGAGGTGTCTAAAACTTACAAGGACCTTTCCAATTGGTTCGCAAAAACTTCTCCATGTTTTGCTTTCTAGTACCTCCAAGCCTTGACAGGACTTGTCTAATTTAATTGTTTTTCTGATCCAAAGTAATGATTATGTAATGGTTCTGTGAAATGTTAACTCATTGTATCGTATAAGTAATTCTGGACTCTATACATGTCATGATGTGGGGCTGAATTTTGTCTATAATTATATCACAGATATGGTTATTCCAAGGAACGGTTTGTCTGGGCTGAATTAAATTACTGTAGAAAAGCAGTGTTTTCTTAGGAACAGGGATTCAAGACAGTGGCGGATCTAGAAACTAAAAATGGAGGAGGCGGAATTACCATTACGCCATTATCCTTCGGTTTCACAAAAACATACTCAAAATACACCAAAAATAATGTGTTATTATTTGATATACTACTATATTTTTTTATTTAAGCATGAGGCTTACATAATTATTATTGTTTTATTTTGAAAATTCTTTCAGTATGAGGCTATATAGAGTGATTGGCGGGTAAAACAAAATATGAGACTTTTTTTAGACGTAGAAATATTAAGTAAAAAATAATATGAATATCAAATTTGACATAAATAACATGATTAGTTATTAGAAAAAATATAAAAAAATTTCAATGTTCTTCTTTCAAAAAAAAAAAAAGAAACATAATAGAATAAATGGGAAGTATGGATTATCACATTAATTTCAAATACTATAAATATGACTTGCAAATAATTGAATAGATATTTATAATGACTTAAGTTCCAAGTTTAATTTTGGATTAATATTGTCTTACAAATTAAAAATATTGAGTTATCTACCGTGAATAAAAATAAATCATAAAACATTCTACTATTACTACTAAACTAATTAAGATGATTCATGGTTTAATTGTCTAATTTTAACCCATGTCTTGCCACGTATAAAAGAGAACAAAAATAAAGGATTGTAGGAGTACTATATTTTTACTCTATCAGTGTACTGTTAAGTTATTATTTTGACCAAGCCAAAAATGAAATGGGAAAGTCATCTCCTCCTTATTCCCTTTTTAAGTTTTTATCGTTCAAAACCAGAGAAAGAGAAGTAGAGAGAAAACTCCTCCCCGACATTCATACCACACAATTTTTCTTACAACCTCAAATAATCAAAAGAATTGGTCCGCACATCAATAATTAGTAGCGTAGAAAAAGAATTGGTCTTGGCCTTCTTCTTCGGGGCAGTGTCAGCAGCCAAGGGAGGGGGCGACCATGAAGGTTTTCCGGTGGGATAAGGGGAAGCGGCGGCGCGCGGAAGGGGCGACCGCCCCCTCCTGCCCCCTCCTGGATCCGCCACTGATTCAAGAACAATGAAGGTAAACAGGGGACAAGTCCTTCTTAACAATAGCTTAAAAGCCGCCAACAAAACCCAAAAACGAAACAACTGATCGAAAAGCATTTAGTTCAAAAAGTACATAACACAAACAATATCAATAGTGCAGTAACTGCCCAACTAAACCTTGGACACGCCATTTTGTGAGGCACCTATCAAGTAGTATTATCTAACTCTTCTCAACAACAGGGTATAACCATCGCCAACCATTTATCCTAAAATATTTGGGTAAATTACGCTTCAAACTCAGCTCCAGTAAAACACAAACCCCAAGCTTAATGTAGACATCCCAATTGAGACAGTTCAATCACAAATCAAAAACCAGTAGTAAGTAGTTAGCAAACAGGGAATGTAGATCGGTACACATGGCCATTATACTAGCAAAACGGCATTGATGCAACCATCATTTTCAGGATTATTGGTTACTTGGGCGTATTTTCCTGCATTCACCATACATCACAGAGTAAGAATCGTATACCAGCTTAGCTTTCAATAAACTAACGCAAAAAAAATAACATAGTGACTTGAGCATCCATACCCCACACAACTTTTCCAGCAGGCGTGACGAGTCCAAGTTCGCTACAATTGACCTAGATAATAAATGAAAAGCAATTTTAGATGATGAAGTTTGGCAGATGAGGAGTTATATGAGTTATTGAAAGGAAAGATTACCTCGATAATGGTTCCCCTAGTCATAACACCAAGAGAAGTATACATGGGGCCATTTGGATTCTTCTTTACGCCAATGATCTCCAAATTGAAAGTGCACTTAAGTTCAGGGTGTGTTACGTGTGCTTTAGTAAAACGTAGACCAGATGGGCGAATGAAACGCTCATACTTCGGAGGTTTCCTTGTGAAACTTGGTCCTACAAATGTGGCCTTTGTGATCATCCTCTTCCACTGCTTGGCTGCAAAATAAAAACCAAGTTGAAAATACCATGAGCATGATTCTCGTTAGGATATAAAAATCCAAACCACGTGACAAAAAAAGCACATCTCGAAAAGGATACTTACTTTTCCTTTTACCAGATCTGATTACCCTAAACATCTCATCTTCAGCAACAGGTCTAACCTATAAAGGCAGCAGATAAGGTTGATCATCAAATATAGATCAATTATAGTAGTATGAATGAAACATAAGATAGGAAGTATTGGAAAATGTATCCATTATATTATACATAACCAAGAAGTACCACATAAACATTTATTGAGAAAGTCGCCGTAGTTGGCTTCCTATGAGTTCTTATTCACAAAAAAAAAGGGTAATTACAGCTTTTCTGAGGTATGAAGGGTGGTCAAGAAGAAACCTCACATTTTACATTGCATCCTAGTGATCTTTCCTTAAGAAGAGCCAATTTCAAAATAAAATGATGAATCAAATTATGGAATAAATTCTACTAATACTCAGGTATGCAAAACAACAACAACATACATATATTTCTTTTAGTCATTATGTAATGAATAAGATTTACTGTCATATCAGATTATGTTGTAAGACTGGAAAGAAAAGAAAAGAAGCTAGTTGTGTGAAATACCTTTGGAAGAGGAACATCCCATTTTCCTGCCTTCTCTTTCTGCTTTTGCTTGACAGTATTGCTAAGAACCTTCGCTCTTGTGGTCTCATCACGATCAAGAAGGTATGCAGGGAGAGCTCCTTCTCGGACATTATCATCAACCTTGCGCCTAGTTGATGACTCTTCGTGCATAGCCAACCTGTAATATACGAAAAAAGTGAGTGCATATAACCACAACACAAAATGCTGAATTCATATTTAGCATACATAAATGTAAATTTAAAGGTATCAAAGTTAGGTTTTATTTAAACACAAAAAACCAGTAACACAATGGAAACCTATTGATTTCACTATATCATCAATTCAGTATACCAAATTGAGAAAAGCAACGACATGAGGAGATAAAAACATTAACTAATTAAAACAACCAAAAAGCTTACGTTTTCTTCAATAGCGCTTTCTCAGCATACCGCTTCTTTGCAAACATCTTACCCTTAATACCCAATGCCTGTTCATTCACCAAAAAAAAGCAAACGAAATTAATTTCAAATTTCTCGTCTTCATGCCGTTAAAGCTGAAGTACTTGTTCTTGCTAGGTTTCTTCTCAATCTTTCTCTACTGTTCAATATTATAATTTGTACAGCAAAAGGATAAAACCAATCTTCTTCTTCTTTGGGAGGCAAGAAACAATAATCATCTAGGAAATTATCTCAATAATTTACCATACGCATCTGTTCTAGACTTTTACGTCCTAAAGTTTAACTAATTGTTCAATTGTGTTCTTTATATTGTTAAGATTTGTCCAAATTACATTTGATGTGACTTGTTCTTGGCACACACTCATTACTGATGGATCATGCATCTCAGTGGCAAGGATGGCATGCTTCCCAGTAGAGATGAAGCTTGGAGGCTCTTAAAATCACTGAAAAATTGCAATATAAGATACTTCAAAGACAATGGGCATACCATATTATTGGTAGGTGGGGACATTATTATGGTTTCTCCAGAGATGTATAAGAACGTTTCCTTGCATTAAAGGACTTTTCCTTGTTGGTTTTTGTTTCTGAAATGCCTCTTGCGAAGATTGAAGTATGCAAATATATATTCATAAGATTAATGTTTGAGTGTTTACACTTTGTTTTTTGCCACTGTCTTCTTCTCACGTATTGAACATATCAAGTTTTATTTTTACAGGAGGATGGTATTAATCTATTGACCATTATCAAAGCTACCCAATGCAGCAAACATCTTACCCTTAATACCCAATGCCCGTTCATTCACCAAAAAAAAGCAAACGAAATTAATTTCAAATTTCTCCAAAACTAAATTAAATCAACACAAAGATGGAGCAGAAAAGAGATGCTAACGTTTTGCGCGATTTTAGAGCGCTTGTGAACTTCACGAGCCTCCTTCTTGCGCTTGCGCTCGAAGTGGTCATGGCGGTAGCCATTCCTCTTCCTGTGCAGCTCGATGTAATCTCCTTGCGGCTGTCAAAATCAACCAATTTCAGCTCAAAATTAAATCAATTTCAACTAAAAATTGAAAACTTTGCAGAGAAATCAGCAGAAAGAATAATCGAAAACTTTGCAGAGAAATTAGCAGAAAGAAAAATCGAAAACTTTGCAGAGAAATTAGCAGAAAGATGTTCACCATCGTATATGAGAAGTTGGGTTTTGGATGTTTTGGTAGAAGAGAAATTAAAGAAAAACAAATCGCATATTTTGTAGGGTTGTTGTAAATGGGCCTTTTTTGGTTAACTGGGCCTATGTTGATATAGCCATTTTTTGTTAAATGAACAAGAAATGCTGTAAATATAAATGGATTTTATTGGAGTGTTTACTTTGAATTTTCCTTTATCGAAATCTAACAAAATTGCAGCATCAAACAACTCAAAAGTTACACATAATCCGGGTAGGAAAGTAGGTGAGGCGAGTTTAGCCAATGCTTAAATGATAGTACTATTAACAAAATTTTGGTGGCAATTGAAGTATTAATTACACAATCAATGTCACTTGTTAAGCAAATTCTCGTTCCTTATCCCAATTGAAGTATTATGACACAATCTATCTACATTTGTTGAACAAATTCTAATTCCATATTTCATTAGAACCGGAACAAAAAAATAATACTACTAGTAATTTGGAAGAGCTAAAATATAGAATACTACTTAAGTGAACAATCAACGAAATGAGAAGTTTTTTACTTAAATAAGAGGTAAATTGTAGTAGTAATTTCATAAGTTTAAGAAAATCATAAAAAGATGGAGTAGAAATTGACGCCTTCTTAAAAAATACCAGGGCATGAAATCGTACACTCATTAATTCGGAGGAACATTCCTTTTACTATAAAAAAGTATCATGATCTCCTTTTGTGATGCAATGTACCTTAATCTTGAGAGATGAGTAGTTTGTGTTGGCACAAAGCAACCACCTTAATCTTTTCAATAAAATAAATATTTAGGGTACATTTTCTTTTCCCCATCATTTGACTTTATAAACTTTTAATTTTCATTTGAAAATTTTTCATATTGTTAAAAGTATCCAAATGTAAAATGAATGAAACCGGTCAGAGTCACAAATCATTTAAATGGAAGTTTACAATTTATCTAGATTTATGCTTAAATAAAGAGATACTACTATAAGTTGCTGATTTTCTACTCAATCAATCATCAAAAACCAGTTAAAGAAGCTGGAACAATGTATTATCCTCTATTTCTACACTTTTTAAAAATGTTTCTTACAACATTTAATTTCTTCTTTTTCTTTTTTTTTCAAGAATCTAGCTTAGACTAAGCTTGCCTCTGCCACCATTTTCTGCGCTCTCTCAGACAGCAATTCACAATCCTGTCAAAATAGCCAAAAAAGAAAAATTGATGCAAGAAATAAAAAATCTTGAAATTATTAGCTCAAATGTGTAAGAACTGTTCAATCAAAAGCATGAACTGCAGTTGAAGAAATCACCTTTACAATTGACTCAGCACAAAGCTTTCCTGGTAGGACAGCACCTTCCATCGAAGCCAAGTATTTTGCTTCGTATAGTCACCGGCTAGATAGAACCCTTCAATCGGAGATTTTTGCAGGGGACGACAAGGCTCCGTGCCAGGTACAGTTTTATACACAGACCTAAGAAAGAGTCGGTTGGAATTTTTATGTACGGGATCATACAACTTACTGCTATAAGTTGAGATTCATTTTTCTTACCGTGGAGTTTTGACAACGTGGTACTTCAAGATTTTCGCTTTGCTCTGATCAGCAGAGATCTCGTCGGGGAACAGCTTCGCGAGTTCCTTCATTGTGGCCTCGATGATTTCCTCATCGCTGCGGGAGATCCATTCTTCTGCGGGGGCGAAAACCAGCTCCAACATGGATTTATTTGGGTCGTAATATTCCTGAAGATTTTTTTTTTGTTAAACAATTCAGAAAATATTAGTGGTAATTTTTTACAGCATCAAGAACAATGGAGCTGCCTTAGTTTGACAAGAAATTCGAAGTGGGGCGTGATTATGGTATGATTTACCTTACAAGCTACGGACATGTCAGCATAGACACTGAGGAGCGGACTCCTGCAGGGGGAAATGCAAACGAAGAAGCTCAACAGAGGTTTCGTGAGGAAATACAAAGATAGTTTTACTATGGCACATGGAATCATAAAATACAACGATGAAACAGAATAATGCTGAAGAGTAGATGATCATATGTGTTCTTCAGTTTCCGGTCGAACCTGAATGAAATCAATTTGTGTCAATTTTTCATAATCAGTCACATTTAAAGAAAGTAATAGCCAAATAATGTGGAAGAAGATATAAAAAACTCACCATATGTGAACATTTATAACTGGAACTCCGACTAATTTATCCAACTTATTGAAGTATGGGATATCTCTCCACTCATCGGGCAGAAGAAGCTTCAGGATATCAACTGAGAAAACAATGATGAATCAAAAGATATTCAAAAGAGATCCGACTTAAGCTACAAGAGAATAGTGAAGGATCTACCTGGTGTTGCAAAGACATATGCATCTCCTTTAATCACATCTCCATTAGTCAGTATGAAGCTTTTGACACTCCCGTCTTCATTTAAATCGATCTTTTGGATTCTTGAGTTCAGACGGACTTCGCCTCACAGCGATTGAATATGTTCGGCAATAGGCATGCAAAAGTCTTTCTGGCGGATTACCATCCAGAAAAGCCACCTTTGAGCCGTTCTTCTCCTGTTGTTTTCACAAAAGTGAATAAATCCGAATTCCTAAGTAGTTAATTATTGTGAACATAAATACAGAATCATCAAAGCATTCGAGTTCATCCCACTTCAAGTTAAATCCAAATCTACCTGTAGAAATTTGTTCAATGCAATCAAAATACACTGCATCGAAAACTCATCGGGGTTAATGAAGTTCAGTGCCTTCGACATGGCAATGAACACTTCGTCGGTTATCCTCTCCGGTACGCCCTGAGACAGATTAGGATAATGAGTAGCTAAGAGTAAAAACTGATTATGTTCAACTAATCACTCTAATAATGGAAAACTTGCGTTCCTTGACGACGAAAAGAAGCATGTACTTGCTTTTTAATCCAGTCTGTAACGGTTATTCCATCTTGCGCTTCTACATAAGATTGTCCCCCGGCTATAGCTGGTAAATGCCCAATGGCAAACTTGATTTTCTCCTCCCATGTAAGCATTTCATTGTTCTTCAAGATTGCCAAAATACCTAAAGATGATGCAAGGTAACGACTTTCAATGGAGAACTATATAAGCCTTGTTCTCTAAAAAAGCAATTTTCTAGCTCACCATTGAATGGTGCAGGTAAGATTTCGGGAAAATCAAATCTGCTAAACTCTCCTGGCTTATTTGGCATCGCGAATATCATAGAGTGCTCTTTCCATTGCAACCGATCAGACCGAGCTCACCAAACAAGTTCTGTATATTTGGGTACTCACCAACTAATACAAAATTGAACATCAATAGATGAGTCATATAGTGCATATGATTTCGAAAAATGATTTTAGGCAGTTTAAATAGAAAGAACTAAAATACAATTACAGTTGCCATCACTGAATTTCAGAATTTGAGAAGAAATACTGAACTTACAGAATATGTGAAGACCAGTCTCGTACCAATCTCCGTCCTCATCTTTCCAGGCAGCCACCTGGGTTAAAAGAAGAACGATAAATCACTAGGCAAAATTCAAAAAAGAAGAAACAATGAGCAAGAACTGAATGCCAACCTTTCCACCAAGAACATCCCTCGCTTCCAACAATATTGGTTTATGGCCGGCATCTGCCAAATACTTTGCAGTTGACAAACCAGCCAGACCTATACAAATCCAACAGTACACATTTAAGCCAACAACAATAGCTTTGCAAGATAATATCAAGCAACAAATGACACTCTAAAAACGAGAACTAGTTATGCTATCCGGTAGAGAATCAAGATTCAAGCTAAAATATGAACAGTCGATATTCTTACCTGAACCGGCAATCACAATTTCCAACGGCTTGCTTGGACGAGGAGATGTGCGAAATGTTGAGGATAAACGGGCAGCATCTAAAAAGTTAACTGTATTTTCGAGCTCAGGTCTCGGATAATCAATGCAAACAACCTATTTAACAAATATAAGCATCAGATCAAACACTCATCTACTCAAAACTAATTGAAGATTTAAACATTTAAGCCATTCAATCAGCATACTTTCAAAGGATGCACGTTCCTGTTAGATCTCTTTAAAAAACCATGTGTAGTTGGCATCCTCAGCTTCTGGCCCATGGCATCACTAACTGCAAAGGATATGCCGTTCCCAATGGAGCTGCCGTGCTGCGGGCTCAAGACAGTGCACATGTTACACTGCCTGCTCAAGTTGACCGCAGAAACATGTCCGAATTGAGACATCTTTCAAATCAAAGATTCTTGGATTCCCTTCTGACTAATTTCAATCACAACTCAACAGCAACTGCAATTTGTCAAAATATTTAGGGAATTTCTCATGTTGAGTAAGCATACATAATCCATATCAAGAAAGACAGACTTTTTATACATATGAAATCATAAGAAATACAAAGACACTTTCCTATACTAGAATGGAATCGAATATTCCCTTCCGACTAATTTCAAATGCAACTTTTCACAAAAAATATGGCATTTCTCATGTTGAATAAGCATCCATTATCCATATCCAAGAAATCCATATTTCAAGCATATGTAAACATAAATAAATAAATAAAATCTTTGCTAAACTAGAATGGTTACCTTAAAAATCTCAAACATCGTTCTTAAGCAGCAAAGAAATCCAAACAAATTCTAACAATTGAAAAGATGTAACAAAAACACATTTTTCCTAAAATAATTTGCCCACAACACAGAATTGTAGGTAGATGAATCACAAACAGCACCAGGCTAAAACGAACTCAACAAAAAAAGGCATCAGTTTAGCAAATAAAGGGCAACCTCAATAATTGCTAATTTCACCTCTAATTTGAATGAAATTGAGAAGGGGCAGTTTGGAAAAACCAAACTCAAGCAAAAAGATGGAGTTTTCAATTACAATAAAACCCAATTCTTCAACAAAACTACCTTCAATCGAAAGAGAGAAAGGGAAAAAGAAAGATGCTACCTTTGGGCAAGTAAGAATTGGGAGGTGGAGAATCTTGGTGAATTGAGTTGTGATGGTTTATTTGAAGAAACAGAGGTAAGTAGAAATTGCAGAAGGTTTGATAGTGCTGAGTTGTGGCATCTTTGGAGCCAAGATGAGTAGGATTATATGCAGAAATGAATATAAAGAATTTAATAAAATTAATGGTGATGACTACTGAGTAGTGTAGGTTTGGCTGTTATATGAGAATTGGTTAGTTTTTTTGGATTCTTTTGCGTATAGTAAATTGTTTCAATGACCTCGAATATACCATCATTCAATTCCCTCTCCCTGTTTGCTCCTCGCATTGATTTGGCACGGATTCATGCATATTCAACTAAGTCATCATCCATTCCTCGGTATCTCACTCGATATATGTCCCACTACTATCGACAACCCTCTTCGATCGCATGTAGTGCGATTCGTCCCGGCGCAAGCGCCGACGAATCGCACGTCTCGTACGATCAAAAATTCAAGTTCTTTTGATTAAATTGTTCTTGAGTTCATCATGCATAAAATATAACAACTAAATACAATAACATGCTTCGTAATTAAATAATACATGCATACACGAATTTCGCGAAATTTAAATCCAAATAATCAGAGCCAAAGACGGGCTCTGATACCAATTGAAGGAACTGGCAGCGGAAGCATTCGATAATACAAACAAATAAATCACATAATAATCAGATCTATTTAGCAGATTATTTAGACAAATTCTATTCGCGTAATTATCACATGTATCATGCTCAACTCGAATTAATCATGCTTTAAGTATAATTGAAACTTAAAACATGCTTTTCTACGGAGCAGAAATAATACCTTGTTAATTCTCCAAAGAATTGACGATAGCTAGCGACTTCTCCACGTGACGCTTTGAATACTAGACCACGGATCTTCTCTCTGGTTTCCGAACTGTACTCCAATATCGGTGTGGGTGATCTTACCGGAATACTATGACTTAAATAAAGAGACAGAAATTCGACTCCACGGAGGAGAGCTGGACGAAAAATTTCGTCCTTCTAGGTATAGAAGTGGCCGAAAATTTTAGAAAATAATGTTGTGTATTTTTTGTCTCCTTTATTCTCCTATTTATATTAAGTTCCTTTTGGGCCCAGACAGAGATCTATAGAAGGTTTTGGATATGGGCTAACCCATTTACTTTTTACTAATTAAATTGAACCCACAATTTAATACAAGCGTAATTGGAATATTACGAGCAGCCACTATAGAAGTAATATTGAACTCTTCCAATCCAAATCCGAAATTATAAGTAATCCGGGTTTCCGTTTTAACTTTCATTTCCCACGCTTAAGATAAAAATGTCCATTAATTAATTAATACATGCTATGGACTTAATTAATTAACTTCTTATAAATTCCAAGAGTGGACTTAGCATGAAACGCTTATTTATTATTCATAGAGTAATCAAACTCCAACTAGCTAGGTTCCGAATAATAAAACCTTGTTTCGCGCTCCTCTTGAGGACATTATCAAACGAGACTCACATCACGCACAATTCAATATAATAGCAATCCTAGCACCGCTAGATATTAATCACCACTACCCAATATATCAGGATTATTGGGTTGCGAAAAATCCGCACCATTTGATAAGTCAAAGTAATGCAAAATCAATATCGTATGCTCAATGTTAACCTATATTAATTAAGAAACAAATATTTATCAAGACCTCGCCTTTCAATAGATAACATAAAGACTCATCTTGCTGTTAGATCCGTTCAGTGTTTTACCACACCAATGTCATCTTATTCCAGTAAGGCTTAGAAATATGCGGACTGACATTGCAACCTTTCACGATGGATAGTCTGATTCCATCTAGGTCGTGAAATTCTTCTTTTTCTTTGTTTATAACTGACCGTGTTACCTTAAATGAGACGACGCCCACAACCGGTCTACTAAAACAAAGACTTAGACTTTGTTAAGTTTACTTATACATTTAAACATGCAATAACATCCATTAAATGTAAAATATAACAACAATATGACAAAAAATAATCTGTTTTATTTCTTCGAAAATAAAATAAGAGTTTTACAGTATTCAATCACTCGAAACGTGATTTCTAGTATATAAACTCTAACACTTTTACCTGTCTTCTAAGTATTTTAACTAACTTTCAGCTTTTCAACTAACTTTTAGGACTCCTTTCAATGTCAACGCTTCTTTCATATATTTGTCAAACACTTCTACTCACTTCGGTCATTTACGCAAATTTTGGGTGTTTGCTCCTATCTTACGTGTATTTCTAGGCTTCTTTTATATGTCTTACAAACATTTCTTCTCACTCCGGTCATTTCTGCAAATTTTGGATGCTTGCTCCTATCTTACGTGTATTTCTCACAGGCTTCTTATGGGACTTTTACCTGCCTTCTAAGTATTTTTACTAACTTTTAGTTTTTCCCCTAACTTCTAGGACTCCTTCCGATCTCAAGGCTTCTTTCATATGTCTTACAAACATTTCTACTCACTTCGGTCATTTCCGCAAATTTTGGGTGTTTGCTCTTGTCTTACGTGTATTTCTCGCTGGCTTCTTATGGGACTTTTACCTACCTTCTAAGTATTTTTACTGACTTTTAGCCTTTCCCCTAACTTCTAGAACTCCTTCTGATCTCAACGCTTCTTTCATATGTCTTACACACACTTCTACCCACTTCGGTCATTTTCGCAAAAGTTGGATGTTTGCTCCTATCTTACGTGTTTTTCTCACCGACTTCTTTTGGGACTTTTACCTGCCTTCTAAGTATTTTACTAACTTTTAGCTTTTCCCCTAACTTCTAGGACTTCTTCTGATATCAAAGCTTCTTTCATATCACTTCTACTCACTTCGGTCATTTCCGCAAATTTTGGGTGTTTGCTCCTATCTTACTTGTTTTTCTCACCGGCTTCTAACTGTAGTGTCTACTAAGTGGATCTACCTCGCCAACCTCCTCTCACGATTATGTAGCAAGTTATATTAAATCATCAATAATTATGTCACTCAATTATGAAGCATCATTGTTTACTTGGGGAAGAAATAAAGTAAAAACAAAATGGATATTAAATAGAAAATGAATTGTATAACCAAAGTCGTTACTAACATATCCCAAGAATCCTATCAATTTAGTTACACATGATACAATAATCTAAAGACATAGACTGAAGGGAAAAACAATTGGAACATAAAACTAAAGCAAAATAAAACCCAATGGTTGAATCCTTGTAGCTTGGATTCTCTTGAATCCTTCTTCAACTTCTTGCACAATGAAGTATAGCTTTTAATCTTTGGAAAATATGTTGCAAAAAGAGGATCCTTTTGAAGAAGCTTGAGGGTCCATTTATAGGGGAGAATTCGAATTCTTCAAATAAGGCAAAGAATTGCAAAATATGGGAAATCTTGGAGAGGAATCTAGGGCAAATTCGCTCGCTGCTATTTTGTGGCGGACCGCCGCACCTTGGCGGTGGTCGCCAGACAATGGTCTGAAATTCTCTGACTCTTGGGTAGCGGTCGTCACGCCTTGCCCAGCGGTCGTCGGGCGTGTCTTCATTCCATGCAAACCTTTTCCGAAACAGAGCGCTATAGAAGTGATGGTCGGCGGGTGCCTGAAGTGTTGCAGCAGTCGCCGGACACCACCTGAATCTCCAGATTTCCTACTTCGCGTTTTGACTCCATTTTTAGGCTCAAATATGCACATTTCTCACAAAACATGTCAAAATACAAAAATGGATAAAATATGCAAATAATGGACATGTAATGCAACTTTGACATTAAAAATGGACCAAATAATGGCCTTAAAACCGTGCAAAATCCGAGCGTATCATCTGTTCAAGAAATCTCAATGAATAGATAATCAGATAGTGATCATACACTATTGCTGCCTATCAAATATGATTAATGGCATTTCAAGTGGTCAACAACGACAATTAAAGAAAAAGCTATGGGCTTCTGAAGATTTCAAAAAATACGGTTGGGGCCTGCCTAGGGCCTATTCAAGAAAACTCGACAAAGAGATAATCAGATAATAACCATACCCTATGTTGTTCATCAAATATGATTTCTAATGCTACTTTAAGTAGTCAACAAGGACGAGTAACGAAGAAGTTATGGGCTTACGAAAATTCCAAAAATACAATAGGGGGCTGCCTAGGGCCTGTTCGAGAAAATTCGACGAAGAGATAATCAGATTATGAGCATACCCTATTGAGCCCATCAAATATGATTTCTAATGGCATTTCAAGTGGTCAAATATAATTTTTTACTTTGATGTTTCATCTATCAACAATCACCTTACACATACCTCTAACTTTTATAACTGATTCTCTTAGTCATTGGCGCTAAAAATATCACAGTACTAGGACACTGATTTCGAACCCCATCATAAAAATCTTGTGTCCACCACTGCGCATAGCGTGGGTGGAAAACTAGTTGATCTCAAATATGAAGCGCTATAGTTTTGTAAATAGGGAGTATTAAGAATTATGTTGCAGTTTTTGTGCATTGGCGATTGCCTTATATTGAAGTTTCTTGGATGTAATGTGTGTTCTCTACAAAAGAATATTGATGTTTTCTCTACTTTTACACACAGCCAACTTTCAACAAATGAAACCATCATTCTTTACCATTGCTTGTGTATTACCTTTCGTCTTATACTTAATTTTATTTGTCAATCACCTTATTTTATACTAATCAACGTGTTTTTTATTTGAACTCATACTGTTATAACATGCGCGTAACAACTGCAATTATTCGGCTGTATTATGAGTCCAATATTAAAACAACACTTCTTAAGGTCTTCATTTTTTATTTGAATAGAACGTCCTTCTTTATTCGAACTACTCAATTATATATTACGTGTTATACAATGGTGGCATAGGGAGCGGTTATAATGTGAACTTTTTAGAAACAATAGTAACTTTTGAGAACTGCAAATCATATTAGTCTTTTATATATTAGGATTTATCGAGTCTCAAGTTATTTGAGTCATATTTCATTTTGAATTGTCTCAAATTATTTGAGTCATTTTTTTTTTTGGCAAAAAACAAAACATCTGATCACACTTATTTTATTTTTTCTTTTACTTTATCATCTCTTCTTTCTCTTACTTTATTCTCTCTTCTACTTTATTTAACTCACTAAACACAACTTTCTTAAATCATGTGGCGAAAAGAAATGCCTCAAGTAACGTGGGACGGAGGGAGTATTAATTATCATTATAAAATATATTCCATTTGTTCGCTATTGAATGTCCCATTTTTTTTCTTTTTTCATCCGTTTGGTAATAAATATCCCATTTCACCTTTACTATATTTAGTAAGTGGACCATTTATTCCACTAACTTATTTCACTCACATTTTATTATAAAACTAAAACTAATACTCCATCCATCCCTAATAATTCATCACCATTTGATATGTCCCGGGTTTTAAAAAATACTTCCTCCATCCGCCATTAGGAGTCTCATTTCTTGGCGTCACGGGTTTTAAGAAGTATTAAGAAAGTGAATGGAAAAAAGTTAGTGGAATAAGGGTTCCACTTGTATATACTAGTTTTAAATGAAATGTGAGGTGGGACCCTATTACCATTTATGGTAAAAGTGAACCAAGACTCCTATTCGCGGACGCAGGGAGTATAATAGAAAGTGGATTGAAAAATTAGTGGTATATAGGTCCTATCTTTATAAATTAGTTTTATAATAAAATGTGAGTGAGAATGATTTAGTGGAATGTGAAATCCATTACCAAAAATGGTAATAATGAAAGGTGATAAATTTTTAGGAACGGACAAAATAGGAAATAAGTGACAAATTTTTAGGGACAGGTTGATTATATAAAAGTATGACTCACATATCACGAACTTTATCTATTCACTTTTCTTTACAAAATCAAACAATTTCTTAAAGTTAGAACCTGTCAAATATAGGACATTTATTCATGTAACGGATGGTAGTATTGGTTATTGATATTGATTCATAAATTGATATTTTCATTATGAACCATAAACTGATATATTTTGTTATATCAACTAATATATTTTATCATGTCTTATGTCAATTAATATCAATTTATCTGTAAACTAATATAGTTCTATTTTCTAATTTAAGAAAAATTATGTCACATTCCATTTTCTGGTGACATATCACCGAATCGGTAGCATAAAATAGAATAAATAAACTTATATTCGCTAGACATGCCGAAAATGATGAAACCATACTTCAATGTCCTATTCCCAACACACATTAAAATTAATGAAAGAAAACAAATTTGGTAGCCTAGCAGAAGATTCATCAAATCATGTGGTATCATATAAATAATTGTTAGTTGAGTTTTTTATGCAAAAGTTTGGTTGTGCTTTGACTTGGTGGAACTAATTAAAAAAAGTTACAGCTGTAGAAGATGCTAACAGAAAATTTGTGAGCAATTATCCCCCAAAAAAAGAGGAAGAAAAAAAAAACTCATCAACTGAAACTGTTCATCTGTTCCACCCTCTGTGATTGCATGCAATGGAGGTGGAAGAGAGAAAAGGTTAACCATGAAAGCAAGTTAATACTCCCTCCGTCCCGAATAATTCGGCTCACTTTGACCGGGCACGGATTTTAAGAATTGTAATGAAAAGTGGGTTGAAAAAGTTAGTGGAATGTGAGTCCCACATTTATATATTAGTTTTATAATAAAATGTGAGTAGGAATGAGTTAGTGGAATATGGGGTCCACTACCAAAAATGATAAAAGTGAAATGGGACAAATTATGTGGGACGGACCGAAATGGAAAACTGAGACTAATTATCCAGAACAGGAGGGAGGGAGTACTATAATATTAATATATTTTTAAACGAGTTGATTTATTAACCTAAACATCACCTAACATCTTGCCAACTCATTAAATAATCATTACCAAAATGACAGTGTTGAGAATGATATGATGTGCCTTGCACGACTAGAAACAAAAATTAGATATCTTGTCCCATCAACCCCTTCTTATAAAGTCAATAAACACAAAAACTCAAAGTCTCTGTTATCTGACCACAGAGAGAGATTGTAGAACAAAAACACAATGAAAGGCAAGCAACAGAACACTGTGAATGTGAAGATAATCTTGATCTGCTTTTTCTTCCTCTTCCTCTTCCTCTTCTTGGTGATAATGAGATCAACATTCCCATATCCCAATTCACTCACATCACTCATCCCTAACTCCACCATCAATCAAGAACCACACTGTCCAAACAAATGCACCAAAATCCCATCTTCTCTCTCAAATGCGTTAGTCCACTATGCAACCTCAAACACCACACCACAACAAACATTGCAAGAAATCTCAGTCTCCCTCAAAGTCCTCCAAAACAAATCACCCTGCAATTTCCTAGTCTTCGGATTAGGCCATGACAGCCTCATGTGGACCTCTCTCAACCACGGTGGCCGCACCGTCTTCCTTGAGGAAGACGAGAGCTGGATTAGACATGTCAAGGAAGAGATCCCATCTCTTGAATCCTACCATGTTGTGTATGACACCAAAAGGCATCAGGCTGATCAACTCCATGAGATTGGGATGCAAGAGCACTGCAAAGAAGTGGGTGATCCAAGATTCTCCAAATGCCAGCTTGCTCTTAAGAGCTTGCCTAGTTTGATCTATGAGACACAGTGGGATTTGATCATGGTGGATGCACCCACAGGATACCATGATGGGGCACCCGGGAGGATGGCCGCCATCTACACGGCTGGATTGATGGCCAGGAACAGAGTAAATGGTGACACTGATGTGTTTGTGCATGATGTTGATAGAGGGGTGGAGGATAGATTTTCTAAGTCCTTCTTGTGTCAGGGTTATCTGGTTGAGCAGCAAGGGAGGATCAGGCATTTCAATGTCCCAACTCATAAATCAAGTTTAGGAACCCCTTTTTGTCCCTCAGCTTGAATGTGGAAAATCATTATATAGTTACTTCTGGTTCATGAATGAATGGCTTCTTCTTCTTGTTGTTTTTTTGTTTACCTTATCTAATTCGTGAGAAAACATACTGCTCTGAATATCTATCTTGATTGTTAACATTTGATTTAACCGACTTAGATTCTTGATTCATTTAACAATATGTCTGCTCTTACAAACTTGATTTCATACAGCTAAACCAAACAACAACAGCTAATACAAAGAAGAAAGTACATTAGAAGACTAGAGCAAAATCAAAAGTTAGCAAGTTGCTGTATGCTGAAGGGATAGGCAAAGTTACTGCTCCCATTGAAAGCCTTATGTCCAAACAAGACGTTAACGGCTTCTGTCGGGTGGAATGCATCCCAGAATATGTACTTGCTCCTATCAGGGCATGGTGTCTGGAAAGGAAGACAGGTGATCTGCCCACTGTTCTTCCCAATCCTGCAGCAACCTTCGTTTAGAACACTAAATCCTGCAATATTAGAATGTATGAAAATGACTTAAACCCCTTTGACTAAATGATGAGAAGTCAGACAAGATGAGATGAGACAGATTTAGAGACCATATGATCCTGCATTGGAGATGAGATCTTGAAACATATTCCCAATGTCGATGTAAGTAAAAACAGATCCTGGTTTTGTAGTAATAAGATTGTTGACCATGGTCTTTGTGTTCAAGTTGAAGGGCTGAACAAGCTGGTTGACTTCATCTGAGCAGACTCCATTGCTGCTCTGTGCCAAAATGCTTGGAATGCATCCCATTAGTCCAATCCCTCCTATCACAAATTTCCTAGCTCCAAGATTGTACAGATTCTGCATTCAGAATCACCATCATTAGAAGAAGAATACCATAATATTATTGATTGAATGTGTTTAAATGGTCCCTTTCTTACAGTGAGCTGCTGAGAGTATTGCTGCACCAAGAGATCTGCAAACTGCTGAGGATTGTAGTGATCCTTGGTATCGTAATTAGGCATGAGGCAGTTGTTGAGGTAGTCATTACTACCCATTCCAACAAAGAAGATGGACTTAGACAGATCCTTGCTCACATCTTGTGCACCACTACTGCTTTTAATCTGTTCAAGACTGCTCTCAAAGTTCTTGATTTGCTGGTTGAATGGAATACGGATCACATGTTAAACGAAACAAACAGAGAAACTGACAATAAAGCCACTTTGTAGACACCAAAGTAATATTGGAAACCATCAGCCAAATTTTAGGCCTCTTTTTTGAACCATTAGTCAAACATGTGACAGAGAGGGAGAACCAGTATCTCATATCTCTATACCCTAGATACAACATTACAAAAACTATAGTAGAAAACTCAATATAATCCCAAATGGACCATCTCGCATTCTTGGCTTTTCATCTGATTACAATGCCTCATTCTCACTATTTCGTGGAGAAATATTCTTTCGCTTTCTCAGTGACCATCCGATGAGGTCTTGGCTTCTTGCCTCGCCTAGCTCTTTCTCATCTGGTGTGAATGGAACGGTTTTGACATCATCGGTATGTCCACAAGCAGATATGTCCGATTCCTTTGAACAGCATGTTTCATTCAAGTTGGAGCACGTTGAGATTTCTGCATCCTGTTTCACGCGTGAAGTAACATTTGTAGTTAGGATCTCAAGCACCTCTCCAAAACAGACCATCTTCCTACAGATGTTTATTCACCATTGCTCAAGTCCCCAACATGCTTTCATATCCAAGCACCAGCACCTGAATATACCCCTTTGTATTACTGACTGAAGCAAAATAGAAAATGAGAAATGAGATTAAATTTGCTCTAAGTGTTATGATTTGGAGATTACACTCATCATATCAATCCCTAGCTTATGCAGGATGATCATACCAAGTGATTTTCAGCCGTTGCAATGTTGGTAATCCATATCCTCTCTATTATGCCTTCTTCCTATATATGGTGTAAATGACTCGAATACAGATAGTACATTCCTGACTTTGACGCTTCACTACGCTAGTAATGTTACTGGGAACTTTTTTCATCCTTGCAGCAGGAGCTCGTAGATCAGTGAACATTTTAAATGATTTTTATATCTGCAGTGTAAAATTTTCTCAAACATGCATATATAGTACTACAAGTGAAGATGATCCAAGCATTTCAAAAATCTGAGATTATAATATTCTGCTGCAAAACTATCTACTGATTTCTACTGTAAAACCTGTATTGTGTAGCTACAAAACGACTAAATTATGTAGTTAAAATAGATTAATGGCATGTCTTACTAACAAACAGCAATAATCTATGAATTCTCCATCATCTTGCATAGAGTTGAATTTAAAGTCATGGTGAGTAAAGCCTTTATTTTCTAAGCATTTCACCAAACTGAAAATCCCATCCTTATTTGTTCATTTCTTTTACCTCAAATTTGTTGATTATTTGATTTTAGGTGTGCTATTATCACATTTTTTTTGTCTTCACTACTGTGAGTTGGCGTCGGAAGAAATGCAGTACAAGTTTTAGCTGGATTTATGTAGTTGGGTTTGGAAGTTTGAACCAAATATTATTAGTATTATTATTGGGCTAGACCTTTATAAGCTGGGCTTGACACATTAGTTATGTAAAAACAATCATACAGTACTTGTACATATTTTACTACTCCCCATGTCAACCAATACAAAACCAAATTTGACCGGACATAAATTTTAAAAGATATAGTAAAAAGTAAATGAAATAAAATTAGTGAAATATGAGATCCATTACCAAAATAGTAAAAAAGCAAATGAAATATTTATTGGTACAGACAAAAATGGGACGGAGGGAGTAGTAATTTGTAATGAAGTCGTTTTCCTGTGCGTACGGGTACATGTAAAAGGTAGGAGATGAGGCATCAACGATGGTGGAGCAATGGGGATAAGGCAAGCGTAGAGCTGACAAATCGTGCTAGTTGGGTTGTTGTCGAGTCAATACGATATCAACCCAACTTAATAAGATCAAACTTTAACCCAACTTGGAATAATCGGGTTCTTCTTGGGTCCCAACCCATTAACTTAGTGCATGTTCTTATCGGATTTTCGTGTCATGCTGAAAGTTGTTTGTCCTGCTGTTACGTTAGTACAATGTGATACAATTTAGTTTGACACGATACGATAATGACCTAAACATAATATTGCGTGATAATATTACGTGATAAAATTACACTATATATAAGGATGAAGATCAACGCCTCATCAATTACATACGAGCTCACGGCGAGGGGAATTGGCGCTCTCTCCCTAAATCTGCAGGTATGTTAAGTTTTATTAGTATCAGCTATCACTCTGTGATCATGAGAAAAAAATTTGTTAATTTTGTAGGATTGCTGAGGTGTGGAAAGAGCTGCAGGTTGAGATGGATTAATTACCTGAGGCCTGATTTGAAAAGGGGGAATTTCAGTGAAGAAGAAGATGAGATGATTATCAAACTCCATAGTTTGTTGGGAAATAGGTGTGCTGTTTTTTTAATCATCGATTTTTGTAGGTTAAAAAATAAATTGTTGAATTTGTGGTGCAGATGGTCTCTTATAGCAGGGAGATTGCCGGGAAGAACAGACAATGAGATAAAAAATTATTGGAACACGCACATCAAACGCAGCGGCGTGGATCCGCAAACGCACCGCCCTCTCACGATAACTGAATTGGATTTCAGAAGTTCAGGTCCTCCGTCCAAGGACAACTCGTCGGAGGAGGAGAGCTGCGCCGGAGCTGTGGATTTGGAGCTGTCGATTGGGCTGCCTTCGCACTCGCAGTCTGAGTGCTGAGTCCTTGTGGCAGCCCTCCATGTGGCCTTTGGGTTTTTAGAAGGGGCAGATTGGTAATTGCCAATCTTGGTAATGGATTATATTTAATGATTGTTTATTGTAGTAATGTAATTTAGATATTAATTAAGGTTTTATTATACAATTAAAGTTAAGCATTATTCTAGCCCTGAATTATGTTCAGGTTCATATTTAATTAAATAAACAAGTAATCAATTCATTTTGTTTTCTACCTATATCATTTGACATTTATTTATTTATTGAATAAAAGGCACATGGGAAGATGTGGGATATCGTATTTAAGGCCATAATAAAAGTGCAACTTTATTATCCATTTCATATTCTATGTAGGGCACATTAAATTATTATTTTGAGATGTATAAATTGTCAAAAAACTAAATTTTCATATCATCGATATGATGTGGGCACTAATCCGAGTGTGACACACAGCACATTATAGGATAATGAAATTAGTTCAATCCATATTATGATTATTTTGAAGAAATTTAAATTTCAATCCAGCCTAATACTTTTTTTTCCATAAGACCAATTAAAGGTCTACAATATCATATGCGTATTTATTCGCATTTTTCATTTTGATGATTATTGGTATACTATAATTTATAGCTATCATTTTCTCAGGAATTCTTATCCTTAAAAGGAATATCTCACCCCATAACTTTTACTATTTCCTTAACTGAAACATTGAAATTAAAATTTTAACGAATATCCGTAAAATAAACCAATAATTTTTAACTTTTAGTACTATTTTAACGAACAGATAATTTCAATATTTTTATATTAAGAACTTAAAATGAGACTAATCTGAAATAAAATAGACCAATAATTAATCTCAATACACGTGAGTTTGAAAATTTTAATCTATAACCATGCATTTGTAATATGAAAAGTGTTATATTGCTAACTCATAACTTAATTACTAATTACAACTGAATAATAATCATTAGATATTCAAATTAAGGGCTTAGATTATTAATCCCTAAATATCAATATGATCAACGAAAAATGTCAATAATGCCATATGATTAATTCCAAAAAATATCAATAGGGGTATTAATGTCAATTAACTACAACATTAGTTATAACTAACTTTTAAAAGAAATCCCAAAACTTTAAATTAATATAACATATATCAAATTAAAGATAATTTTATAAGGATTCCAACGATATACTACATGCATATGTTCCGAAGTAAAATTTGAAAAAATAATTGAAAATTTTTAATTTTTTCGTACAAGCAGAAATGTTAAGAGCACTCCCAATGGCGACGGCGATAATCCGACGATTTTTCGCCGGATATCGCCGACTTATCGCCGGCCATTGGGAGGAGGTCGGCGATTTTTCGGCGAATTTCCTACCGAATTTACGCCAAGCGGCGTTTTAACGCCGAAAAATCGCCGGATCATCGCCGGCCACTGTGGGGAGCTGTTCGGCGATAATCCGGCGATGATCAAATTTTTTTTTTTTTTTCCTTCAACGGTCATATTCTAAATTCCACCCCTATAAATATTTCATCCTCTTCCTCCATTCATCACCCACAAACTTCATTCACACAAATTTTCAATCTTTTTTCTCTCCATCTTTATTAAATGAGTTCTGATTCATCGTCTCGTGCTCAGTCCGACGAGGAAATATCACATTCTTCTTCCGAAGAAGAGGTACCTCCCGCTCCCACCGGATGGGATGTACTACAACACGATATCATCGAAGAATTGTGGGCAAATAGAAACCGCGCCCACCGCCCTTGATTTTTTTTTTCTTTGAATTTTTTTTTTGATTTTTTTTTCCATTCGTGTACTTTTTTTTTTTTTTTTAATTTTCTTCGTTGTAATGTGTACCCGTATTTAATACAACGAACTTTATTACTATTATTTGTTTTGTACTTATAAATTAAATAAGCTAGCTTTATTATATATTAAAATAAAACAATTAAATTAGTGATGATGTAAAAATGAAATGTTGAGTTAGGGAGAAATAAGGGAGAAATAAGGGAGAAACCATTGCAGAGGTTGGCTAAAAGTTGGCTAAAAACTGGGATAAATTTTGGTGCTGATGTGGCGCTGATGTGGAAGGAGTTAGGGAGAAATAAGGGAGAAATAAGGGAGACCATTGGGAGTGCTCTAACATACTATATAAAATATGTCAATATAATACATGTAGAATATTAATATAAACAATGGGTTAACATTCTTAAAGCATTGTGTTGACATTCTCAAAGCATTGCGTTGATATTTTCGAAACACTGTATTGATATTTTCATCAAAAACCCTAATTTGGAGTTTTATTTTTTATTTTTTTTATTTAATTAATAAAAACGAAAATTACACGTGGCAAATTGTAGACCACACGTTTTCTAAAATCTCATGGCCTTAAATTAGTTGTAGTTAGCAATTAAATGATGAGTTAGCAATTGATCACTCGGGGGTATAATATAATGAATAATTTTACTAATATCATTGGGTTAATTGACAACTTATTCATTTATTGCTAGCAAATAAAAAAGACATGCGGGCTGACGTCTCTTTTGAAATTGCAATTAGTCAAAATAATGTTAATACCAAATTAAGTACAGTAGCTAAGTAACTAATTATTCCAACTAAAAAATAGTAAGATTAATCAAAGGGATATGCTATTTTTTCTGTTTAAGTACAGGTGTACGAATGATAATAATTAATTTATCTAATTATAAAAAATAATTTTACTAATATCATTGGGTTAATTGACAACTTATTCATTTATTGCTAGCAAATAAAAAAGACATGCGGGCTGACGTCTCTTTTGAAATTGCAATTAGTCAAAATAATGTTAATACCAAATTAAGTACAGTAGCTAAGTAACTAATTATTCCAACTAAAAAATAGTAATATTAATCAAAGGGACATGCTATTTTTTCTGTTTAAGTACAGGTGTACGAATGATAATAATTTATCTACCTAAACCATATGATTTGGTTAATCACATGGCTTATGTTTGTAATTATTGCATAGTCGGTTGTACTACTACATAAAAATATAGTACTAACTATAGTATATATTTGATACAAATGTTGTTGTCAATGTGAGGCGAATAATTGAAACGAAACGAATCAATACTCTACAAAATAAAATACTAATACTAAATTATTAACGTTTACTTGTTGATAAATTTATTAATAGGTACCCATTTGAATAAGAAAGACTAATAAGTGTGTAAGAGTTTTTTTTTTTTTTTTTTTTTTTTTTTTTTTTTTTTTTTTTTTTTTTTTTTTTTTTTTTTTAAAAAAAAAAAAACAACAGCTAACAATCTACCCAAGAGCGAGATATGAATAAAAAAGCAAGGTCAAGCACAAGTTCATCTATGCTTCGCTTTCTTAAACTCTTCTTTGGCTTTCCAGCACACGTTAGAGGCTCTTGTTCTTTTGTTGATTCTTGGGTTCTCTCCAAGCACTAACTTCATTCCACTCATCATTCATTCGTTCTGGTGAGAAGGGGAATTCGGGGCACCAACCTCGAGTCCAAGTGCTAAGTCTCCAGAGTCCAGAATAAGCGTTTCTTCTCACGCTCCCAGTTGGGGTTGAAACTCTTGAAAAGTGATTTTAGTTCTTATGTCCCAAACAATCCACATAATCACGTAATCACATAGAACATCGTTATCCAAAACTTCTTATCTAACTTCTGGAATGGTGACCCTTTCCATGCTTCGAAGCATACAACTGGTTCTCTGTGGAGACTCATATCAATATTCCATCGCTTGCAACAGTGATACTACAAGCTACTCGACACCTTGCAACTAAACATAACATGCTCCATTGTTTTTGTCTCCATCTTGCAATAAACACACCGATCATCACCAATTCCACTCACACCAATTCTTGAAAGTCTATCGTCCTTGGTATTGATCATGAGTGGTACGGAAATAAATTGAGCAATATGTTCCTTATCCAAGAAAAAGTATGTCTAGTATTAAGTCTGCCCGGTAGAATAACCCACAAAACAAGTTGTGCTCGGGGTGAGGCAAGATTTCTCCAGGCAAGAAGTCCTTGATTGTGTTGAGAGCTCTCACTACAAAGTCGATGGTTTACCTACACAATAAAATTAGAGACAGAAAAATATGAAGATTTGTCAAGTGACCAGATCTTCACATCTCTCATGTTTTTTCTCATAACAGTGTGATTCGCTGCTAGTAGCATATCCTCAAGTACATCATCTTCCCATGCAAAGAGTTTCATTCTCCTAGACAATCTCCAATTCCACTCCCCATTGATCCGGGTCCCATTTCTTGGATGTAATGTCCTTTTTGGGAGGACAAGGTAAAGACTCTAAAGAGTCTTGGAAGACACTCATCCCCAACCCAACACTCCATCCAGAATCTCGTTTGGGCTCGATTTCCCACTCTCATATGGATCCCTTTCCTCATTATCTCTTGAGTTTCATTGTTAAGCCCTTTGGTACTTGTGATCTGTCCCAAAATGCTCCCTTGGACGTTTTCCTTCATTTTCTAAAACTTATGTCTTGTATTATGATTAGATTTAACTATCTTCTTCCATAGTGGTTTCTGCTCATTGGCAAATCTCCACCACCATTTGAATAACAAAGCAACATTTCTAATTGATAAATCTCCGACCCCCAAGCCTCTATGCTCAACTGGTTATTGAATGACATCCCATGCAAAGAGGTTTCCCCCCCTTCTTTCCCTCCTTCTTGCCCCAAAAGAATCGTCTCTGCATTTGTATGATGTGTCCTGCTACTTTCTTAGGCATCCGATAGAGGCTCAGGTAGTACATAGGAAGATTGATTAGAACCGATTTAATCAAGACCAATCAACCTACCTTCGATAGACACCTTGCTTTCCACAATGCCAGTCTCCTCTCAACTTTTTCAATGATTCGATTTTGGGTTTTCACATTTCTCGGGTTGGCTCCCAAAGGAATTCCAAGATAGATAACTGGCAAGTTTGAAATTCCAAACTCTAAACAAGTGGTTGCTTTGACAACCTACTATGGCTCACACTCCATCGGGATGAGGACAAATTTCTGGTAGTTTATCTTCAATCCCGTAAGCAAAGGAAAACACCGAAGAAGATCATCCAAAATCCCAATATCAACCTGGGCAAAGATGATGGTATCATTTGCAGATTGGATGCTGGACTGGAACTTGGTATCTCCCGACTTTGATCCCTTCCAAAACTCTAAGGTCCCACATTCCACTAACTCATTTCACCATATTTTATTATAAAACTAATATAAAATTTTTCCAATCCACTATTCTTTACATTTTTTAGAACCCATGCTAATACTAAATGTGACTCCTATTGAGGGACGAAGATAGTACTAATAATTATGAAGTTGTAATTTAATGATTATAAATCCAATTTCCAGTTCCGTAAGTGTTTTCAAAAACTTATTTTCACATGACATGAATGAATAATTATGTTGGCAAAATAATACTCCACTAAATGGAGAATTTGTATAATACAAATATTTAAAACATAAATATGTGTTGCAACAAATTGCATACTGGGTATAATCACGTGGAGTAATAATTAAGTATTTGGTCATGCATGTATAGTCCATATATCATACTGGTTAAGTCACTAACGATGTTTCTATATGAGTTTAGAAATAGTCTTTTGTTTGACAGAGTAACGAATCTATATGAGTTACAACTTACATCAAACATGGCTTTCCAATCATCATGCATGCATGAATGAATATATAATACTACACACTTAAAAGTTTCAGTCCAAAATGGACCCAACTCAAGAATTCAAAAAATGTTACTTTCATAATTTTTGGATTTAATTAGGTAATTGATTCAAGAGGTTGGACTCATAATTTTCGAAATCGATTACTGATATACATTTAGATAAGGATAGTTAATGTTAGGTATTAGTTACAATATAAATTATACTTTATGGCAAAAAATAGAAGGGTGTTATGGCATGGAAACATATGTCTATAAATCACTACCCTTATAACAATTAACCAAACTTAAGAATCCTTAATTAATGGTGTTTGATGATGCTATAACTATAAGAGACAATTTCCGTAATTAATAATCAGTCACTCTCGTTTCGTGTTAAATGTTTCTAGGTTTGAATGAACAAAAATATAATACTACTAATATTAGTATATTACGTAATACTAGAAAATGCAGGGGGGCAAACAAGTATAGCTCTCGCTCCGTGGGTGAGATAAAAATAATTAGGGAATTAATTAGGAAATAAAAAATAGAATTAAAAGTTTAATTTGATCAAAACTGGGATTATACCCGTTGACCGTTAGAGCATCCGCAGCGGTGCTCTTAGCGCCGTCCGTCCGTCCTTGCCAGCGGCAAGGACGAGGTTGTCCGCTGATGGGAGCTGTCCGTCCGTGCCAGCGGCATGGCGTTGCTCTTAGCTAAGAGCACGTCCGTGCCGCTGAGCACCCTTACGTGGCGCTCTCTGATTGGCCAACGGCTTAGGCGTTGGCATATTCAAATTTTTTATTTTTTATTTTTAAGAGATTCGAAATTAATTTAAAAAAAATGTTTTTAAATTAAAAAAAATATTTTCCCACTTCCCAAAAATTATATCAGTTTTTACCCACTTTTAATTTATTTTTCATTTTTTTTCCCAAAATTCACATTTTCATTTATAAATACCCCCACTTCAACACAAAAAAATTCCCATAACACTTTAATTATGGGAATTTTTAATTTGTAGGATTTTAATTATGTATTTTTTTTTTATTTTCTATGATTTTAATTATGTATTTTTATTTTTTAGGATTTTAATATGTAATTTTTATTTTTAATGAATTTTTTATAATGTAGAAATGTTTTTAGTAATTGAAGTATTTAAATTGAATAATAGAATGGTGAGACTCTTGAGCTTGTCCTTAGCTAAGAGCACGGATGTGGGTGTTGTGCTCTTAGCTAAGGACAAGGAGTAAAAGCGGGTCCGGGCCCACCTCCGTGCTCTTAGCTAAGAGCACGGATGGGGATGCTCTTAGTTTTTAACCGAAATGTTGACGGAGGACCAGAATGATCAAATTTCCATATGTTCAGGACCAAAAAATTCAAAAGATAATGTTTAGGACCAAAAACGTAAAATGGTCATATGTTCAGGACTAATTTTGGCCTTTATTCTTTTTTATACTACATCAATTACCCTTTAGTATGTTTTACTATCATTATTTCATGTTAATATAAAAACTTGAAGTTTGTATAAATGATCCAGTTTCATAATTATGTTATCTATGTTGGTGTTTATCATTACTAGTATCACACCCGTGCATTGCACGATCCATTCGATTTTCCTCGTACTTATTTTACACCGTGAAATAATTCTCGAAATGATAAACACACCATCATACAAATCTGAAAGCATAAAATATATACTAAAAAATCATTACATAAATATATAAGATCAAATTTTGAAATCAACAAATTTCTAAAAATATATTGCTTAGTAAATTTGGCAAAAATTTCTCAATAAAATAAATTGACCAACTGATTGGAATCAATAAAAAAGTTTATACTACTAATTAAGAATTAATCTGCATCGATCTTCTCTTCTATTCCAATATGCATTCATCTTACTTCTAATCTCTCCCAACCTTTTTTATCTGCTTGCCTCCTTTTCCGTTCATCATCTACAACACTTTCATCACCTATGTTGATGTCATCTTCTCCATCATGTCGGATTGCCTCCAGCTATATTAGAACTTCAAACAGAAAATAACAAAACTCGCCTTTTATAACCCTACCATTTTGTCATGGAACACACACCAATGACAATTAATTTGTCATCGGGCTTGGCCATCTCAAAAACACGTACATATCTCACTTTGATGACCGATGGAGTATTGTTAGGCTATAAAATTCATTAAGGAATGTGATATTCATATGGAAAACAATGTTTTGTTGAAGAAAATCCAACAATGGAAAGGGAAAAGCCAATGAAAAAATGAGTAAGAAGGTAGCAAATTAGACATATTTATAGAGGGTTTAGGCTAATTAACTTATTTGGATTCACTAATAATTAGTTACGTTACAAAGTCTTGATAGGAATTAAATTAGATTAAATAAATTTTCATGAATGGAATTATTGTGTAACGGCTTATACATTGATACATACTATAATTTGTACAATAATTATAATAAATTCACTTAATTTAAATTAGTGCCTAAAACCATACAACCTTCCATTACTAACGGCAAAGTTAGTCAAACTATGAGGGCATGTTTGAATTGACATTTTCCAATACTCTAGTAAAAGAGTTTGTCATTTAATAGCCCACTGTTTCTGGGCATCGACAATCCGTAACTTGTGTTTGGATTGACATTTATATTATCTGCCTTAAAGAATTTCTACTGTTTGGTTTGTATTTTTCATCAACCTAATGTTACAAAGTTCCATTAATACCCTTCCAGACTTTCATGGTTCCCAGTTTTTGTCCAAACAAAACCATACCATTAAAAAAAATAGAACTGCAAAGTGAAAGAGTAGTTAACAATAGAGGCCTAGTAGGGCCAATAACAACATTACATAATACCATGATTAGACGCAGGGCCAATGTTCCAACCGGAGTACATAAGCTAGTGAAAACAAATAGATAATAATACCACACATAGATTCATAGTACTTAAACATTTGAGTTAATCATTAGCAACAATACAGTAGACAGAGAAAACACACATCCTACTAGCCATTATTGATAAACCCATGCATGGAGTTGCCCGTAAAATACTACTTGAAGGAGCTTCGCCACCACGAGCTTGACGATCCACACGAGCTTCCATGTGGTGAAGACGAAGGCTTGAGGTTTTTCTTGGTTGGCTTGGGAGGGTGAACATTCTGAATTCGTGGAACCATTTCTCCATTTTGATTAGGGATGTAGAAGACTTCGACACCCTCTAACCTTGACGCATCTTCCACATTATCGTCATCTTCGTCGAAAAATTTTCGGCGCAGCTTTGGGATACGGCAGATTAATGGGGAACAAATGGAATCACTACCCTCTGTTGCCGATGTGCGCATACGCCCAAAGGAAGTAGCAAAAAAAACAACAACATATGTTTGAAAGCCGTATTTTAATCAAAGTATCAATGGAAAGAACATCAAGCATAGAACAAAAGTCAAGACTTTGACAAAGAACAACAAAAAGACTAAATTATGCAAACATAAAACCATTATTCTCCAAAAATCAGCAAAACATGAAGCAACTTCAGTAAATTGTATCAAATTATTTCAGAATTTCCATAAAGAATGAGGAATTTTGTCAGTTGGGTAAAATTGTACACAACCATTGCATTTACGCAGAACTTTTGATGGAAATTCCCCACCTCGAACACCGAAAAAGTCCCGAAGAAATTGAAAGTGTTTCAACAATGTAGAAAATCATGAATTCCAGACGCAATAGGGCGAAATAGAATACGAGAAATCAAGTATTCTAATGCTGTAGTTGGAACCAACTACATAGCAATTAATAATTCAAGACTAATTTCAAATTGGCTTGAATGTTGTGTAACAATTGTATGTTACAAAAGCCCCAAATCCCTACAAAGCCTTCATAATTAAACACAGAATGATGCGCCGGGCTTTAATATGCGGTTATGCTACAATACTTAGAGCTCACCTGGACGTGGATGAGCGATGGCAGAGGCCAAATTGGAACGGCGCCTTCCTTGAGAACGAGAACGATTCTGGATCTTGGAGCAGAATGTGTTGTGCAGTCGTTCAATTCAAATTTGGGGAAGAAACTTTTTAGTTAGAAAACCAAGGAGAAATTGGTAATTGTGTATTACAGAAAAGGATTTACGATAGCGGAAAGATTCTTATCGCAACCTTTTTGAAAGTTTGTGTAACTTAGCATTACAACCCTAAACCGACGGGCTGAAGCCCAATGCTCGGGCCTATCAGCAAAATTAAAGTACAATCCAAACACCTGTAGCGCTCATGTAGTGCACTCTAACTGGCCCTAAAAGCCAAACCAAACGCAGCCTGACCATAAGGTGATTAGTTTGCATTTAATTGATAAGAAAATAATTATAAAACCATACAAATTCAGTTTTATTGTAATTAATTATTCCATATGTATTTAAATTGGTCCATAATTTATACTCCCTTCGTTTTTTCATAGTTGAAGCGAAATTTTTCGGCACGGAATTTTAGAAATGAATGTTGGGTGTGTTAAATAAATAGATAAAAAAGTAAGAGAGAAGAAAGGTAGAGAGAATAAAGTATAAAGTGAATAAAGTAGAGATAATAAAGTAAGAGAGAGCAAAGTAAGAAAGAAGAAAAAGTTACCATATAAGGAAACGACTCAACTATGAAGAAACTTTTCAAAATGGTAAAATGACTCAACTATGAAAAAACGGAGGGAGTATATATTTGAAAATAAAGGAAAAACTTATAAATATTTCAAAAGACGGCCCAAACTCGTCTTTTATATATGTATAGATAGATATAGATTGCGTGCGACCAAATGGAGTATTTGAGATGTACTATAACAAATAGAATAATCCTAACATTTAAATGATTTAACAAAAAACCGACTGTACCTAACCCTAAGAGCATCTCCAATGGTACTTCGGCCTAAATCGCCAAATAGCTTTCTCCCCCGCCACGTCGCTATAAAGACTAAAATCCACCTGTCACATCGTATTTAGCCACCATAGGCCAGCCGCAATAAAAATAATTCAAAAAATACTAAATTTACGGAATTAAAATCACAATACGGAATTAAATTTACGACATATATACGGGAAAAATTCGTTAATTTTATTTAAATTAAAAAAAGTACATTAACTAAAAATCAAAAAAATTACATAATAAAAAAAATCGGGCTTCCACACACGAGCCACCGCCCCACTCTACTCCTCACTAATTTATTAAAAAAATACATAAAAAAATGTTAGTATGCCTTGAAAATCGACGCTGGCCGATCGGCACGCTACAATGGCGGCCAGCGCCGGTCGATCGGCCAGCGGACGCCGATATTTTGGCCGATTTAGCGCTGGCCGACTCCAATGGTTCGGCTAGCCGATCGGCCAGCGCGACGAATCGGCTAGCCGGTCGCTAGCCGACCATTGGAGATGCTCTAAACCCTCAACCTCTATTTCTCTTCTCCGCCAAAACCATTTCAACAGCCAAACCCAAAGCACAAAATTTCTTCACTCTCACCTCAAGCTCGTCGTATCCACAATTTGGATTCAGTTTGAGATGCACCAGAGTGATGCAGAAGCTTTTGCGCAGAACGCCCGCTGCATTCGGCAATAACAACACTCCTCTCTCTCTACCCGTCTCCGCCTCCGCCTCCAGCTTTATCTCTGTACGGTTCACCGGCGCCGCCAGGAAAATGTCGTGTCTCGGCCAGCCGACAAATCCGTTTTCGTCCGCAGCGGTGCGTGGCCTCAAATTGACGAAATTGCGCCATCGACAACAGCAGCACCAATGCGGCGCCGCTGAGGGCGTGGGCACTAGGCATAGTGGATTGGGAGGCGGGTCCCACAGGGCGGCGTGGTTCGCAACCCTAGCCGGGAATTCGAGTACGGGCGGCGAATTCACGCTTGCAAAGGAGGAAGAATGGGGGCAGCGGCGCGGTGGTTCCCGGAGTCGGTCCAATGAAACTCAAGGACCCGTTTCGGCCTACCAAAAATACACTGTTTATGCTCAGTTATATATCCTACAAATTTGATAGGTTACGTAACTATCCTCTCAAGATATCCAATATTACCCCTCCTTCTCCAACAATCCCCACTCACAGTCCAGACACCCTCTCCTCCCATTCTTTTCTTCCGGTTAATAAAGTTCATACCATCGGCGACCCCATCAGTGCCGTCGGAACACGGCCACAGGCACATCGTCGGCCGGCGCCGAGTCATGGCCTGGATTTCTACCATGGTTGACAGAATGGAGTGCGATTCACTCCATTGTTGGTTGAATGTGGGATGGATTTCTCCCGTGGTTTCTAGATTCGTCGAATATGGTTCTAAAATCTGGATGATGGTTTCTCTGTTTCTTTTTTTCTTGATGATGAAAAATCTGGGTTGAGATAGCTCTTGTGTTTGTCTGATTTTTCTCTTCGAATTCTATTCAAATGGTTCAATTGAAGTTTTTCTTTGATTCTCTGAAACAATTATATTTCTTCTTCATTTTATTGCTGCTGAAAATACAACAAAGATGATTTCCTTGTTTACCAATTTTTCTCTATGATTTTTTCCATTCAAATGGTTCAAATGATTTTCTATTTGATTCTCTAATACATTGATGGTTCTGTGATGATCTAAGCACATTCGATTTTCAAAAAATTTGATCTTTAATTAAGATGATTCTGGATTCACAGTAGGAAGTAGGAACTATGGGGACTGCGTTGTTTCTTTAGGCTTGAAAGAGGAAGTAATTAAGTACTCCTAGTACAAATTTTAAAAGAGGGAAGGGCTCCGTAAAAACTTTTTTTCGCACATATATGGACACAAAGCCCGCATTACTTAACTTAATTTACGTATCTTTTTATATTCCACTTTTCTTATCAAACGAACCCTAGTAGTACTTACTACTATATCTTATTAAATACAATTGGGATTTTCAAGATATGCGCACCTGATCAGGTGCCTGATCAGGTGCGTTAGCTATAATATTAATTAGATATGTCTGGGGTGCATATATTGGTAATCAATAATTGAATATCTCTAATTGATGGAGAAATTGATTATAAGAAAATTATGGAGTACTTATTTGATTAATATAGTAGTAGTACTCCTATGAATTAGTGTTGTGATTAACAACCCCGAACCAAGTCGATTCAAAGATTACTCGTTTGATTAATTCCTTATTCTCCTTCCTTGTCGGGATTTGGTTATACTGGGAGTTTTTGTATAAATAAGAGTTTTTGTGGCTTGAATCACAAATCTGAATTTTCTGCAAATTAATTAGGCCTAGATTAGAATAGATGGTGATGATGTATAAAGTAGCTCGAGCATCGGAATACCTTGTGATAACGGGAGGATGGATCAAGGACATGAAGCTGACTCGGAAGTCGTGGGTGCTTCCTGGGCAAACATACACCCGAATCGACCTCTCCCCTGTGAACTACACCTTCGAGGTCCAAGCCATGAGCGCGGAGAAGCTCCCCTTCATCCTCCCGGCTGTGTTCACCATCGGCCCCCGCACAGACGACCACGAGAGCCTCCTCAAGTACGCAAAGCTCATGTCCTCCCACGACACCACCTCCAACCACGTGACCGAGCTGGTGGAGGGCGTGATCGAGGGTGAGACCAGGGTTCTGGCTGCATCCATGACCATGGAGGACATCTTCAAGGGCACCAAGCAGTTCAAGCAAGAGGTGTTCGACAAAGTCCAGCTCGAACTCAACCAGTTCGGCCTCCTCATCTACAACGCCAACGTCAAGCAGCTCGTCGACGTCCAAGGCCACGAGTACTTCTCCTATCTCGGCCAGAAGATCCAGATGGAAGCCGCCAACCAGGCCAGAATTGACGTTGCCGAGGCCAAGATGAAGGGCGAGGTTGGCGCCAAGCTCCGAGATGGCCAGACCAAACAGAATGCTGCTAAGATCGACGCCGAGACCAAGATCGTGTCCACCCAGAGGCACGGAGAAGGCAAGAAACAGGAATGCAAGGTGGAGACCGAGGTCAAGATTTACCAGAACCAGCAGGAGGCCATGGCTGCCGAAGCCAACGCCCAACTCGCTATGAAGAAAGCTGGATGGGCCAAGGAGGCTGAAGTGGCGCAGGTGGAGTCCAAGAAAGCAGTGGCCATCCGTGAGGCAGAACTCCAGAGAGAAGTCGAGAGAATGAACGCACTCACAACCACAGAAAAGCTCAAGGCTGATTTCCTCACCAAAGCCAACGTAGAGTTTGAAACCAAGTCGCAGGAAGCCAACTCCGCCTTGTACGCCCAACAAAAACTTGCGGAAGCTTATCTCTACCAGAAGCAGAAAGAGTCGGAGGCGCTCAAGGCTGCAGCAGAGGCTGAGTTATATCAACGCAAGCAGAAGGTGGAGGGCGACCTCTACGCCAAGAAGAAGGAAGCCGAAGGCCTCACGGCTCTGGCCGAGGCTCAAGGGATCTACATACGCGCCATTCTCAGTGCATTCGGAGGAAACTATGCGGCCATGAGGGATTACTTGATGATAAATGGGGGAGTCTTTCAAGAACTTGCAAAGACCAATGCCGAGGCCGTGCGCGGACTCCAGCCCAACCTCAGCATCTGGACCAACGGAGACTCTGCTGCTGCTACTAATGATGCCATGAAGGAAGTTGCTGGGATATATAAGATGCTCCCTCCCTTGCTCAAAACGGTGCACGAACAAACTGGGATGCTTCCACCCTCATGGATGCCTCAACTAACAGATCAACAACCTATCGCTAAAATCTAGCTTCGCATTTTTTTTTATTCATTGTTTTATGGATTTTATATAAATTTTCTTTGCCTCATACTCTCTCTACTTTTCTATTCCCTAAATTAAATTACTCATGCTATGTTTAAACTTTAAAGGAGTTGGACTGAGATATTATTAATTTATTACGGACCAAAGTGAATCACCAACTAATCCACACTCATAATATAATAAAATAATCTTAATATGGAGTAGGGTTTTGGAACAAGTGATCGGCTCCTAGATAACATTTGTAACCCAAATCCACCTTAAAATAGATTCCTTCCGTTCCATTTGTTAATATTTAGAGTGAACTGCGTAAAAATTTATGAACGTCGTCACTGGCTCACTGTAGACTCCTAACCAAAAAAATTATCGCCAGATGATCCTAACTTTAAACATAATCACATAGCTTGTTTTTTCTGATTAAAATGCCCTTAAGCCCTAAATGGGCATTTTTGTCATTCCATTATATTGTTGACATGTGATTTGTGAGACATTTTTGTCAAAAACTTCTTATGAAATTTTCTAATAAGTTCTGGTACTTCATACGTAATTAAAATTTTATCATTATTTACACTTTTTAATTTTTTTATAATATACATATTTACCATTAACCGCATTAATTAATATGGAAATAATAAAATAAGACTTTTTCTTCCTTATAAGACTCATTTTTTGATATTTTTTTAATGTTTTCTATTTTTCCTAATTTTTATTTGTTTTTTACCTTGATTTATCGATCGATTTTATTTATTATGAAAGTATCTAATTTTTTAATATTAATTTATAAATTTACATTATCTTAATTTCAGATACTATTATTAATAAACCCTATATATTCACGTGATGTTAAAAATTTCAGTTGGAACTAAATTAAAATTCTTAATAAAACATCAATAAATATAAAATTGTCTTAAAGTTAGGGTTAGATTAACAATAGTTCGATGATATGTAATGAAATAATATTTTAAAGAGTGAACTACAAAAATGGTCCTTGAACTATGGAGTTATCTCATAAATGGTCCCTGGACTTTAAAAATATTACCAGCAGTCCCTGGACTAAGAATTACTCCCTCTGTCCCCCATAATTTGTCACCATGTGACCCTACACGGGTTTTAAGAAATGTAATAGAAAGTGAGTTGAAAAAGTTGGTGGCATGTGGGTCCTACTTTTATATATCAGTTTTATAATAAAATGTGAGTGAGAATGAGTTAGTGGAATATGGGGTCCACTACCAAAAATGGTAAAAGTGAAAGGTGACAAATTTTTAGGGACGGACGAAAAAGGAAATAGGTGACAAATTTTCAGGGAAGGGAGGAGTAATATAAAAAACAGTCCATTTGCACTGTTTTGAGACGAAAATGCCCTTATGAGGGGTTTTGGGGGGTTTGGGCAATTTGGTCTTTTTACACTTTTAACATTTTAAATCTGATATTATTTCAGTTATGTATTAAATCTGATATTATTTCAAATTATCATTCTTCTTCCCCTTTTGTCATCCTTCACTTTGTTTCTTTATTTCAATATTAGATTTAATTTATAAAATTAAATTTTAAATTTTGATTTTTAAATATCAATAAATTTTTTTAATTAAAACTATTAATTCATGGACACTATAAATATTGATTAAAACTATTATTTTTGTTATTTAATATAATATTCAGCTGAATTGAAGAAGTACAAAAAAAAATATTAATCATGATGGAAAAATAAGAGTTATTCTATTTAGCATCCATTCGATTGTTATAATTGCTTGTGATAGAATATTATAAAGTTGACTAAAAATTTTATATAGGAGTATTTTTGTTGAAATTTTCTAGTAACTTTGATTGTTTTCAAATTAATATACGAAAATTATATTAGTCTTACATTAGATGCATATATATTTCAAAATAAATCGTGTTATATGATTGATTTATGATTAAAGCTATTAAATATTGATTAAAACTAAGGCGTTGTAATATCTTGTTGATAATATCAAATTTAAAATATCAAATTTAGTATGTAACTGAAATAATATCAGATTTAAAATGTTAAAAGTGTAAAAAACCAAATTGCTCAAGTCCCCCCCACACAAAAGGGCGTTTTCGTCTCGAAACAGTGCAAGAGGACCGTTTTTTATATTAACCCATAGTCCAGGGACTGCTGGTGATATTTTTAAAGTCCAGGGACCATATATGAGATAACCCCATAGTTCAACGACCATTTCTGTAGTTCACTATATTTTAAATGTCAGTGTTTTCAAGAAAATAATTTTTGTATCATTTGACTAAATATGAAATGCTATTTTGTTCTATATATTATTGATTCAGATTTTATTTCATAAATAACTTTATTTTTTCATATTTTTTGTTGTTTCTCAATGAATTTCCTACCTGATATAAGTAGTAGTATATTGTTACCACTAACTAGAAATAGAGGAATATAAGAAGTTTTTTTTTGTGTAGAAATATTGACAAAACTTTAATTACGTATAAAGTACCAAAACTTATTAGGATGTCATATAAGAAGTTGCTGACAGAAATGTGACATACTCCCTCCGTCCCAGATAATTCATCTCAGTTTTTCATTTCGGTCCGTCCCACATAATTTGTCCCACTTCACTTTTACCATTTTTAGTAATGGACCTCATATTTCACTAACTCATTCCTACTCACATTTTATTATAAAACTAATATATAAAGGTATGACCCACATTCCACTAACTTTTTCAACCCACTTTTCATTACAATTCTTAAAACCCGTGCTCGGTCAAAGTGACCCGAATTATTCGGGACGGAGGGAGTAATTCATATGTCAGCGAATTTAAGGATTGCCTGGTCCGAAAAATGGCTACAAATATACAATATGTGATTATGTTTATGGTTAGATTGTGTGAAGGTATTTTTTTCTCCTAGAGGCAGGCAATGACACAAACGAAAACATTAGGGACTTTTTTATTTAGTTTACTCTAATACTTAATACAGATTAAGTTATTAAAACTCTTTGTTTTTTTACTACAGATTAAGTTATTAAAACTCTTTATTTTTTACTTCATTCCACTATTCTTAATTTTCCATGCCAAGAAGTAAACTTCCAAGTGTTCGTCACCAACAGCCTAGCGCTCAAGTTTCATCTCCGCTGCTGACTGCTCTGTTCCCCCTCTCTCACTTGATTTTCGTTTTTTAATTTTCTCTGCATAATCGCTCTTCTCGATCGACCCTTCAGTTTCACACAGGTTTAATTTCTTTTACCCTGCGAATCTAAATCCTTATGTTTCTGTATGTACTTTGGAAAATTCTTTGTTTCTTCTTTGTTCCCTTGCATATGTGAAATACCCTAGTGTTTATCGGCCAGCTTGGTATGTTGATTGCAAACGATGATTTCTTGTTTGTCGCGTTCCTGCTGATCAGAAAAATGAGGATGGATCTCTAGTTTTTTCTTTGATTCAATTTCAAGGGTTTTACTCTTGCTCTTCAGATTCTAGGTATAATAGCCAGTATTCGAGATTAGCCCCCTTTTTGTTTCTTTGTTGTCACAGGCTTCATGGGCGGATTGTTTTCAGAGAAAAATGCGAGGGCTTGAGTCTTGGATGACTCTAGGATGTGCGGATTTAAATTAACTTCAATTTCAAGCAGGAATTTTTAGTCTAAAACTGGTCATGATAGAAACTCTGGGACTGTCATTTACTGGTCAATGCCAGAACTTGCTAATGGGACTTGTGATCCTAGTATTTTAGAAAAAAGGCACAAGAAGTGCACAGTGTTTAGCACAACTGAACACAAGTTGTTCACTGAATTAGTATACTCAAATGTTCTTAGAACGTATGCATGATTTTTAATGTGATTAAGTTGTTTGTCTTTAGAAAAAAGGTGAATACCCTGTTGTAGGGGGCTTTCTTTTCAAGTTCCTCAGTGGGGTCAGGAGTCAGATATGGAAAGGAAATATAAAAGGTCAAGCAATCTACTTTCCTTATATGCTACCATGAACTATAAAATGTGAAAATTATATAATAGGCATGGTCATTTTTTAAATCTTTGATGCTCAAATACCTTTCCCAGAAGGTAATGCTAAAAAATTTCCACTTTCTTAACCATGCTAGTTATCTCTGTTTCAGTTTTTTGGTGATCTTGAATAAGATGGGAAGTAATGGTGGAGAGCACATAAAGATTTCCGACAGGGATGCAGCTGAATGTTCTCAAACCTCTGTTCAGATCAAGATCAAGACATTGGATTCTCAAACGTTCACCCTACGGGTGGATAAATGTGTAATATATATTTCTCATCTGATTTTGCTATCCCATGGTACTTATTGAAAAATATTATGTCTATGATTAGTTTTATATGACCAATCTCTTATCTACAAGGTTTGCATTGGTACTTGCTTGTTTGCTTGCATAATTGCATTGCAAGCTAAGTTAAAACAATGGAGTTGCTAGCAAGAATGAATTACTCACTCTCGGCTATGCCTATGTTGGAAACCTTTTATTTTCAACATGAGTAATGTTTTGCCAACTCTTTAAAAACCATATCTTTCTAAGCTGATCAGAAATATGGAAAGAGTAGGGTTGGCCATAATGAGTGTTTAGGAGGATAACAATAAAAATATATCTTAGGAATAGTGTTTAGGGTTGGCCACATCAATTGGAGTCCATGGTTTCAACTCCTGTAGCTTCATTGCTGGCCAAAGAACATCTTCGTCCACTGTCTGGCATTATGTTTTATCAAGAGAAGGAAATAGTTAGGGGGCGGAGGTGCGAATCAATTTCTTTGTTTGAGCTGTTAATGTTGGGATATTTGGTTTATGGGGAAGAGTTATTGACAATAAAATCCATCTTTCGATGAGTTCCCACACCATTGTAGTACTCTTCATTTAAAAATAATATCATTGGTTTTCATAATGCAGGTGCCTGTTCCAGAACTGAAGGAACAGATTGCGTCTGTAACTGGTGTCCTGTCAGAGCAACAACGCCTTATATGCCGTGGAAAAGTTTTGAAGGATGACCAACTCCTCTCAGCTTACCGTATCCTTCTATGTTATGTCCTTGATTTGATTTCTTTAACACCTTTGATCTAAGTATTAGTTTTCCATTAGTTCTTCATTTGTTTTTATTTTTTACCTTTTGTTTTGAAGTTCAGAGAAACGGTTGTGACAGTTTTAGATCCCACAGATTACATCCTTTAAAGATGCCAATTTTTCTGACTAAAGCTGTTTTTCATCCTTCTGATTGTAGATGATTCATTGATTTCCTTAACCCTTAAGTTTTTAGATGTGGAGGATGGGCACACTCTGCATCTTGTTGTGAGACAACCTATTTCTACCTCAGAAGAGCAGTCAGATCAGCCAGGTCTGGTTTGCATTGCCATTGCTATGAGCTTTCAGTTTTGTTCTGAATGATTTAGTCTAAGTAATTTAAGGCACAATCTTCTGATGAATGTGATGGCTGTATAAGTGACAGACCTATATTAAAAAGATTCTTCTATGATCTATCTGCAGCAGCAGATCCAACATCAAGTGCAGGGCAGAATGCAGGCGGTCGCATAAGCCCTGGTATGGTGGTTGGAACCTTCAATATATCAGAACAGGGAGATGGAGCTTTTCCCGATCTAAATCGGGTAAGCATTTGACATGTCTCAACTGTGTGCGATTGGTTAGAAATTTATGTTTGTGACATTTATCTTGCAGATTGTTTCTGCTGTACTTACTTCTTTTGGTGTTACAAGATATGGAAATGGCACTGAAGGGATTGATCTAAATGTAAGTTTCTAAATGTTTGTAGCAAGGTGCCCTTTTTTTGTATAATATGCTTGCTATCTAGTGGACAACTCAATTCATGCTCTATGGTTTTCTTGGCCAGCAACCTCCATTGGAAAATCTCTCAACTGCACCTGGACTCAGTGGTACCAGAAATTCTAGTATACCACAATCTGACCAAGCAGCTTCAGTTGCTGTTCCTGTGGAGCCTTTGCAGCCGCCGGTAGGTCTAGTGTTTATTTTTAATTCAAAGCCATGAACTTTTGTGCATGGATGAAAATCAGTAACAGTATTTGAGTTCTATACCACAGAATGTCAAATGTTCTAATATCCCTTTAGAATATTATTACTATATACTTTTCCCCTAATGTTTTCTGTCTTCTAAGTTGTCAGTTAGTAATTAAGGTTTTACGTCTGCAGGTTATACCCGATTCACTGACTACTTTGTTACAGTACTTGAGCCACTTGAGACAAGAATTTTCTGCCTACAGTGAGATACTTCTCTCTTTGACCAGATCTGTTGTTTCTATTGTAGTCTGCTGGCTATTACATTGTTTTTGGACTGCCGATTTCAGGCCAAAGCACAAATGCTCAAAATGGGAGTGATGGGCAAGAGTTTGAGTCTGCTGGGTATTCTAGTGAGCCAAGAGGGCTTCTGAATCCTGAGTCATTGGCAGAGGTGATGTCATCTGCCAGACTTCTTCTTCTTGAACAAGCCACTGAGTGCTTGTTGGTATGTTCTCAAAACTCTATATTAGTAATAAGAAGTTTGATTTCCTATCTTGTTCGGATAATTGAAAATATGATACAGTTGCCTAGGAATGATGAAGACTATCATTAACTTGCTGTATGCATACTAGCCTCATTCTTATCAGGGCTGTAACCTCAAATTGTGTGGTTGGGAGAAGCCTGTGTCCCAATAAATTCACACCGGACTCTGGAGATCATGTAATCAAACATGAAGTTCTTGCAATTAAAGTGCTTTGTGTGAATAAAATTCTCTCTTTCACTGCAGCAACTTTCAAGACAGCTTGAATCACATTCAAGTGTAATGGATTCATTTGAGCGGGCAAGAATTCAATCTAATGCTATAAGATCAGGAGCTCTTTTTCAGAATTTGGGTGCTTTGATGCTAGAGCTTGGTAGGGCCATGATGACCCTGCGAATGGGTCAATCATCGGTATGTCCGTTCACTTTCTAGTGTCTTATATACCATATTGCTTAATGTACTTTCATAGGCAGATTGCTTCTATTATTTAGGCTGATGCATTGGTAAATGCTGGACCATCGGTCTTCATATCTTCAACCGGGCCCAATCCTATCATGGTTCAGGTCATATTTTTTAATGAACTTCCCTCACTTTGTTCAACCAGCTACGCATACTTATGCTCTGCTGTTTATGAATTCAGCCTCTGCCTTTCCAACCAGGGGCGAGTTTTGGTTCAGTTCCTGTGGGTACTGCTCAACATGGCTCTGGTTTAGCTGGAAATTCTGCTGCTACAGGTTTCCTGCCCAGAAATATTGATATCAGAATACGAGCAGGTGCTGTTGCATTTCTGCTTGTATGGATTTCAACTTGATGATTTTTGTAAAGCTTTAATTCCTTCATGCTAATATTTGAACATTTCCATCCCATATAAGAATAAAGTTAATGTGGACAGCCTATTAAATTACAGCCTTCGTGATTGGAGGCAGTTATGCTAATCCTTTTCCTCTTGTTTCTGTAATCAGGTTCACTAATTCCTCGAAGAGAGCCTACTACTTCCCCGTCTCAAGGGCAAACTGGTACATCATCACCCAATAGAGCAAGTCCCAGTCAACAACAAGATTCTGCGCCGGTTGAACCAAGCTCACGCAATAGGGAACCACAACTGAGAGCTATTCCCTTAAGAACTGTAGTGGCAGCAGTTCCTTCGTCTGTTGGGCTTACTACAGATTCCTCTCGTGGTTCAATAGGGATCCTATATCCAGTTTTGGCTAGAGTTCAGCATCTATCTTCAGGAAGCTTAAATAATGCAAGAACTTCTCAAACATCAGATCTAAATCATGATCATAGTGGCAATCCTGAACAACCTGTTCCTGGTTCTTCAGCACATCAGCAACATATTCCAATCCCTGGAGGAAATGGTAAATTTGCAACCATTTAAAATTGATACTTGTTCCTATATATTTTTGTTTAAGTCCAACGTTTGATCATTTATATTGTTGATTGTTTGATGAAAGGTATATAGCTCATTTTTCTTAATGAGTGGAAAGCAGTGGTAACCAAATCCACAGAGGGATTGTTATAGGCTAATCATAGGCACACTTTTGTCAGGGAGCAGCAGTTTACCGTCTGAAGAACTTAATGACCAAGGATTCTCTGCCCATGTCAGAGGACTCGAGCAACTGCTAAGTAGTATATTTCCAGGGGGACAGATCCTTAGTGAAAGTACCGAACTCCCACATGCAGCTTCTGCTCCAAGTCATGTTCAAGGTACTCAGGAATCAGCACCGGCTGTAAGTGAAGAAGGGGTACTTTTATCGAATATTCTACGCCAGATAATGCCATTGCTACCTGAGAACACCAGAGGTGCGGATATCAATACATCCACTGAAGGAGCAAATGCAGATGAAACACAGGTAAAGTTGTCTTTCTTGTAAGGGGACCGATTTTAGATGGTTGTAGCTCAACCTAAGAGATATTCTTTGTTTATGGCATGTGCAGGCTGATGACAACAGAGATGAAGGATCTTCTCGTCGCAGGAGGGGCTCTCCGTCACAAGCAAGTCCAAAACGACAGAGGGTATGAATGGCATTCATTATAAAGTCCTGTTTTTCTCCATCGTATTTCGCTTCTATGATGCATACACACATTTACATCGTACAAAGAAGACCACTGAGTCTTGACTAGTAGATCTTGCTGCTAGACTGACTAGATTTTAACAGACATGATAGTTTGAGGAGTGGACCTGGACCCAGCATACATGGTTAAATAGAAATGTATTCAGGGGTTAGTTTGATTCGATTCATGTCATGTCATGTCATGTGTGTAAATGCAATAAAGATATACTCTCTTCTTCCCACAAAAGTAGATACTCCCTCTATCTCATTAGAAATGAAACGTTTACCTTTTTGGACTGACGTTTCCTAAAATGGAAACAACACTATCTCTACTTTTTCTTCTCTCTTACTTTACTCTCTCTTCATTAACTCACAAAACAACACTGCATAAAATCCAATGCCGGAAATCAAATGTTTCATATTTATTGGGACGGAGGGAGTGTTTTTTCCATTTTGGTTCGTCCCACAGAAATAGTCTACTTCTATTTTTGGTAACCTTTTTTAACTCATTCTCCCGTAACAACACTCTAGTTACTTAACCATTTATGCATTAAAATTTGTGGTGTCCCAAAAGTCTATTTTTATGGGACGAAGGGAATTATCTTGTTTGATGAGGAATGATCTTTGTTTCTTCTTTTGGTTTGGCAATGGCGCAGAGGGAGTAGCATCGGAAGTGTTGTGGAAGAAGATGAGAAGTTTGGGTGGAAGCTAACTCCATATGATAAGAGAGTTGAACAGAGACGTACATAATTTCTTTTCGGCCGAAGATAAATTTTACTCCATATTATTGGGTGATCCTCCTCGACTTTGTTAAGTTACACTATTCTTTATTCATGAGGTTAGAGAGAGAGAGGGAGGGAGAAGTGAAGATGGTTATGGTTGCAAATAATTGTTGTGTGAGTGCGGATGGCTGTGGCTTTGCTGCCTAGACATATACTTCTCTTTTCTATTCTATAGTCTTCTCTGGCATACCATACAAAATCTTGTATTCACTCTTTTTTTTTTAATATAAATTCGAAGATTGAGATGCAACAATATGTGGAAATGGATGTATTTTTAAAAAAATGAGGTGAATTTTTTTTTTTTTTTTTTTTTTTTTTTTTTTTTTTTATCTCAGCCGTTGTAAAAGTATGTCTGGTTGTGGTAGATATATGGATTATCAAATTCCAAGTCACACTAAATTCAGCCAACTTATGCTGTATTTTGATTGGTTAAATTTTTTTTAGGGATGCTGGCCTCTAATATTATAGAATTTTTAAAAAGTTAAGTTTTTTCCATGAACTTTTAACTTGGCAAATAATATCATGAAGTTTAACCCGAATTTGTTATTTCCCACCAATAAAAAGTTCCGGGAAATAATATCATGATATAGATTTTTTTTCGTAATTCCTCAATAACAACTTCAAGAGCTTAAGTTTTTCAATCTTTGAGGATAGTTTTTCTTGAAGCATACCTTCTAAAATTGTTCTTCAATCTATTAATATAGCTAGAATTTTTTCAATGATAGGAAATAACAAACTCGGGGTAAAGTTCGTGATATTATTTGTCAAGTTGAAAGTTCGAGGGAAAAATTCAACTTTTTTTTAAAGTTTTCATGATATTATAGGCCAATATCCTTTTTTCTTACTATCAAAATGAATCTTTTGTTATATATGTGAATGAATTTCCTTTGCTATAAACTAGAAAGTTGAACAAATATACTATAAGAAAATGTACATAAAGTTCAGAACTGCCTAAAGCAAGGATTGAGATATATCCAAAGACAATCTCATATTTTCTTTAGCAATGAATCTGAAGCTATGGTAAAAATAATGAAATCGATTTTTATTTGATTGAATTAAATGGGTCAGTTCTATGAATAGGAAATAGTTCAGGGTATGAGTTAATGGAGAGGATGGGCAAGCTATGATAAAAATAATTAAATCTAATATGCTTTGTTCCTCTGCCCCTTTTGTGGTCTAATTTTGTCTGGTTAGGAGTGAATGTGCTTCATCAACTCAAATAATAGCAATGTGCTTTTTATATAATTAACATTAATTGTGATTGAATAACAATATAGAAGGGGTGAAGTCTTAGAACAATAAGGATTTAAATAAGTTTTATATATACAGTAAAACAAATGTCAAAATTTTCCTATATAAATTACGGCCAAACTTTGAAAGCAAAATATCCTTTAATAAACTAAATTTGGATGGTCTTGATAAATTCAGCACACATGTTCATCAAACCAAAAATTTATCCGGCGTTAGAATGGCTTAAACCAAAAGCTTCGAATGACCTGTTGTTTGATCATAGTAAATGATTGAATGTAGAAGTGGGAATAAAGACGATGACATTACCCAAATTTCGAAAAGAAGAGAGGGAAAGGTATTGTAAAGCAGTGTGTAATAGTCAAAAAGGTGAAACTAAAATCACGGAATTATTGCTGTAGTCGATTATTATGTGTCTTAAAAAAACACAAGCAGACAAACAGCTTTGATGGGTGTGTGTGACAGTGCAACTTTTACCTGAATTGTGGAAGAGAGAGAAGCATCCTTGGTTGTTTTGGATGAAAAACTTGAGATATGTAAACTAAGTTAGCAAAGAAATATATATAAAGATTTTCTATTGACTTTGAAGCTGCATTGCATGGGCAACTACACTATTATGTGTGAAAGCTGGTTTTGGTTTTAGAGCTGTATGTCAGAATAATAAGTGAAGAAAACACACTCATTATTTGTTACCATCTCCATTTCCAACCGGTTCACAGTTGAAGCATCTACAATGTCAGCATTGCCATTAATACTGTATTTCTCCCTCGCCACCACCACTTTTCTGCTTCCCTTTCCATTTTCACTTGGTGAGGAATCTCCTTCTCCGCCTTTCTACGACGCGTTCCAGCCATCTCCGGGTAATTCCACTGAATCTTTTCTTTCCATTTCTTGGCTCATATTTCATGGAAGCTACTGCGTGTGTAGATATGTCTCTTGCGCCCAATAACTTGGATGAGCAAGATTTAGACTCAACTCTTGTGTTGGCTCCAAGGAGAACTTACAGAAAAGACCCTCTTAACCATTTTCAAATGTACACTGCTGGCTGGAACATCACTAATCGCCATTACTGGGCTGTCAGTCTTTGAACATTTTCATCTATTCTTACAATCTATAAACTCAATAATGTCTGAATCATACTATATGTTGTTAATTTGCAGTCTGTGAGTTACACTGCTGCTCCTTTTTTTGCTATTGCTGCAATCTGGTTCGTTGCCTTTGGGATATGCGCATCTCTCGTATGTGTCTGCTACTTTTGCCGTCCAAGGAATCCCTATGGCTATTCTTCAATTGCTTATGCACTCTCTCTCATCTTCCTCCTACTGCTTTCCATTGCCGCAGTGTAATCTCTCTTGATGAACAAGGTAAATACATCAATTACTCTGGTGCTACTTAGCTAATTAGTGATGGTGCATTTATCAGAATTGGATGCGTTGTGTTGTACACGGGGCATGAGAAATTCTACAGCAGCACCATAGACACTTTACAGTATGTGGTGAGTCAAGCAGATGGCACATCTGATACTCTAAGGAATGTGTCCCAACATCTTGTTGCTGCCAAGCAAACCAATGTTGTTCAAGTTTCTCTGCCTCCTACTGTCCAAACAGACATCGATCATCTTCAGACCATGATCGACACCTCAGCCACAACGCTAACCACTACAACTGAACAAAACTCACGAGACATCAAGAAACTAGTAGATTCAGTGTAAGTGAACGCCTTTCTTTTGTCTCCATCAACAAACTAATAGACGCTGACACACCATGGGTTGCTGGTTTGCAGGAGACTGGCTCTTATTCTAATCACAGCTGTTATGCTGCTTCTCACACTCGCTGGATTTGGTATATTGATTTTGCATCTGATGAATGAATTGCCTTAGTGTTGCTGTGTTGTAACTCTGTAACTTTCTTTTTTTCAGCATTTTCAATGCTAGGGATGACAGTTCCTGTATACATGTAAGTGCATATTGTTCCACTTACAACCGCTCTTCTTTGTCTCATGCGATTCTTCGGGATTTGCTGTTGCAGAGCGGTGATAGCAGGATGGATTCTTGTGACTGCAACTTTCATTCTCTCTGGCACTTTCCTAATTGTCCACAAGTATGTAATCTACAACTTTAATTGGCTCAAATAAGCATGTTTGTAATTTAATGGTTGGTGATGGATATGACACAGTGTAACAGGAGACAGTTGCAGAGCTATGAATCAGTGGATCCAAAATCCGAATGCTCACACAGCACTAGACGACATCCTGCCCTGTGTCGATCATGACACTGCCCAACAAAGCTTAACTAAAAGCAAGGAAATAACGTCTCAATTAGTGGACTTGATCAACACTGTCATAACCAATGTCTCCAATATCAACTTTGCCTCCAACTTCGTGCAGCTGTACTACAACCAATCCGGCCCTCTTCTCCCAACCCTCTGCAATCCCTTCCATCCCGACCTCTCTGAACGCCCTTGCTCTCCTGGTGAAGTCGATCTCCACAATGCCACTGAGGTACCCTCGTGACAGACCAACTCCTCTCCTCCCAAATTGTTTAATTGTATAACTCATCTGCTCTAACGAAGGTGTGGAGTGGCTACGTCTGTCGTGCATCGCCCAGTGGTATCTGTCTTACGACAGGACGCTTGAGTCCAAACCTCTACTCTCAGTTTTCTGCAACTGCGGATGTGTGCTGCGGTTTGTACCAGTACAGTCCCTTCCTCATCCAACTCGAAGATTGCAGTTATGCAAGGCAGACATTCATGGACGTAGAGACCAACTACTGTCCAGGGCTCCAGAAATACAGCCAACGGGTGTATGTTGGGCTGGTGATGGTGGCCACTGCAGTGATGCTGTCGCTAGTTTTTTGGGTGATATATGGAAGAGAGAGGCGCCACCGTTGCCAACCCAGGGGCGCAGGCACCAAAGGGGATAACCAAAGAGGTTTTGTGTATGCCAAAGATGATGATGGTGATGAGCACAAATAACGATCAACAAAATGTCTCACTTGAAGATTATTATTCATATGTTGTTCAACCTCTCTACTCTTTTATTTTTCTTTTTTTTTTGTTAAGATGAGAAACTTGTAGTCGTTATTTGTGATGGATTTTAATTAGTACAAAAAACCTCTGTGATCGCCCAATGACACATCCACCACATGAGATACATCATACACCAAACTGAAAGTGTTTCTTAATTCCTGATCTAATCAGAGACGTATTCAATTGAGTTTCCCATTGATGATGTTGAGAAACGAGAGACAAATAAATATGATATGCCATGTTTGAATTATGGAGGGGACAAATTGAAATCCATGAGTGTATACTCAATGTTACAAGTTACTCAGCAGGACCTTAATGCTGCAATACAGATTACTCCCTGCCAGTGCCAAGTGCCAGTTCTTCTAAATAACTAGCAGCCAGTCACTACTAAATAGGCAGCTCTACAAACCTCAATAAAAAATTCTCTCCCCTGTTGATAATACAAGGAACACTATTGAGCTGAAGATACAGAGCAACCCCGGGATAAGGAAAACTGCTCTCCAGCTCTCCGGAAAGGTCCAACTGCGCAGCCTTAGCAGCTTCCAGAAGTCGACCTGTAAGATCGACACCAACTATGCCGGCTAAGGTACCGGCTGTATTAGAGACCCCCATGACGATTCCTGCATATCTTGGGGCCACATCCATATGGTTAACGGCAAATCCAGCTCTTCCAAGTGCCAACAAACCAAGAGCCACTGATGAACAGAACACAACACCATTAGGCGTTCTAAACCAGGGAAGAGACATCAACGCACATAAAGCCACCATGAATCCCAGTGTGTTTAAAAGCTTTCTTGTTTTAGTCACGGACATGATTCTCCTGGTAATCAAGTGATCTGCCATAATCCCACCAATATTTGAGAACAGAAACATGTTTAGATAAGACATCATCTTAGAGGAACCCATTTCTTGAAGACTACGATTGAGGCCTAACTCAAAGTATGTAGGAAGCCAATTCATTAGTACATAAAGAGCATAGTGGAAAGTAAAATTATTTGCAACTATTGCCCAGACCGGCAAGCTGAGAATTATTCTCTTCCATGGGATTTTCGGCGCTACTTTCGCCTTTTGAGTTCCTTTTTTCAGAAGCAAGGACTCACCAAAACCAGCAGCTGTAGCCTTTGGATGTTCAGAGCGAGGTGGATCACTGGCATACTTCAACCAAAGTAGAGACCACATGATGCCTAAAGCTACTTCAACAAGAAATACTGACTAGGGAGGCTTGGGAGGACAAGCATTCCTCCAGCTACACCAAAATACATTCCCGAAGTTGTGAGAGATACAGATCTGGACCTCTCATGTGGGGGCACCCATTGTGCTAATACAGTGTGAATGGAGGGAAAGATGAACCCCCGGGCCACACCAACAAGCAACCGGGCTACAACCAAAATTACAACTCGATTAGGATCCAGTGGTACAAAAGCACAAGTCAGGGACCACAAAAGAAATGAAAACAAAAGAACACGCCTTCCTCCAACTTTTTGAGCCACCCAACCACCAGGAATTTGTGAACAGGCATAACCATAATAGAATGTCGACAGTAGCATGCCCTTGCTCGATTGATCTATTCCTGCCGCATCAGCAGCTGCAGTATATGCAATAGAGAAGCCAACTCGTTCTATGTAGCACACAGAAGTGCAGATGAAGGTCAAAATAACAATCACGTAACGTTTTGGGATGTATTTACTCTTCATCCTCTGTTTGTTTCATGAATGGCAAAACAGCCCACTTTTTCTTTACAAATGTTTCATCAAAAATAAAAAACCAATTCCAAAGAATCACACAGAAGAAAGCCATCCTGCAGAAGAAGAATCCAAACTGAACTTAGAAACTGAATACTAAAAAGAGAAGAGCAACTAAAGAAAAGACAAGCACAGTGAGATGAATAGTGCCATGAAAGTGACATTCTACTTGGAGCCCAACATGGAATGTGCTCTAACCCACCAAGTGGCGAAACAAGCTTGCTGTTTGAGTGTGGTAGGGTTCTTCGCCTGGTACTGAGCTATCTTTGTTATTATAACAAGATTACATGCCTAATATCCATATCGTGGTCTACACAGAAATATTAAGATGCATCCCTTGTAGTACATTTTTCTCCTATGTTGCATATGAGGAGAAACAAACAAGGCCTTTCAAGATGCATTTGTCGCAGCTAGGAAAGATTGATCATAGACTGATCACTCCAATGCACAGTTGAACTACATGATTTAAGGCATAAACCTTCAAGAGTTGGATGCCCTCAATAAGTTGACATGTGAAATTCCTATAGGACATATATATCTGTTTGATAGTGACATCCCATTCTTTTTTCGACTTGTTTACTCTACATATTTCTTTTTTATTGACAAGCGAACGCCAACGATTACAACCAGCATTATCATTAATTCAGATAGTAGCCTATCATATTTCTCCATTCATTACATTTACATCAATCTATGCGTGTATATATGTCTCAGCTCTTAGTACCTTTCTAAACAATGCAAAGGAATACAAGGAAGCAATGGAATCTTGTGATATTCATCATCTTAGTCCTTAGATTTGCAACCCTCTCATTTAGTACTCCTAGTTATTTCACTTGTTTATAGATACTCGTATTCTCAATTCGTAACTCCAGGAATTACAAATTTCGTCATTCAACTCCATTGAACATCTTTCATTAATACTCCATAATATTGTGTTTGTAATTACTTATCATGGTCGATATTTTGTAAGTACCTTCATTCAAGATATAGGAGAATAAACAAGTCAAATAACCCCGAGAATGTACCTACCTACAGTTTGAAGCTTTCATGAATTCAGGACATACAAGCTACCATATCCTCTCATCTCATAAGTACTCCATTACACTTCATTTCCCTCCAACTTAGATTGTTCATGTGATTCGGTGCATAGCTTCACACGCAACAACAAAACCATGCATAAAATCCAACTTTTCATTTAGTACTAATTAAATACTAATCATCTTTCCTTGTTATGTCTATGCATTATCAAAATACTTAGCTCGTAAATAATATTTTTGATTAATTAAATGAAGCGTTAAAATGCTTTTAAACCATTTAGGTACACGTACTAATTTTTAACTAATTAAAGGTTTTCCGTAGTGCCCAGCTATATAATTGATCACCTTCTTAGCTATGCTATCCTATTAATTAGGAATGAATTAACAACAATTTTTTTGAATTTATACTGCAAATATGCATAAATAGATAACGGTTTTTGGCTAGTTCTCTGCAAACCTCCATATCTTTTTTTGAAGGCATAAAATCCATATCTTTGAGTTATTTTCTCAACTACTTATTTAAATATGATTTAAACTCCATATCTTTTTTGTTGAAGAGATTAACAGGAAAGTCGCCTATATATATATAAATATGGTTGGGAATTAATTGACACTCTTAAAAATGGGAAAATTAAAATTTGGAGTGGCACCAGTCGTATATCCTTCTATTTTTCTGATTCTCTTAATTTCATTCCTCAATTTTCACTTTCACTTCCTCTCTTTGTTTCCCACTAATCTTGTGCATCACAAACAGGTACAGAAATTTTTTGTGTTTGTATATATATAAAAAAGTAAGTATAATAATGGAGATTGTATAATTGGCAGATAAGTATCGAAGAAGAATTAAGCAGAGCTCGAGCAGCCATTATTGAAGCTGGAAGAAGCCACAGTAACATCATCTTCAATAATAATCATTCCATATACAGAAACCCACATGCTTTCCACCAGTTATTTATTAACTCAATCTCTCTTTTTCATGCTGCAAATACACGTGATAATATCAATATGTGTGTTGTAACTTGTATGTACGTAGGAGCTATGTAGAGATGGAGAAGAGATTCAAAGTATGGGTTTACAGAGAGGGCGAGCCCCCTCTATTCCACTTGGCCCCCTTTAAAAACATCTACTCCACCGAAGGCCACGTCATCGACGAGCTCCACCATAGCACCATGGCAGCGCCCCACCCGGACGACGCCCACGCCTTCCTCCTCCCGGTCTCCGTCACCAACATCGTCCACTACCTCTATAGCCCCCACGGCGACTTCCACCCAACCCGCATCGGGAACATCTTGCAGGACTACGTCACCATCTTGGCCAATAAGTATCCTTATTGGAACCGGAGCTCGGGCGCCGACCATTTCTTCGTTTCATGCCATGATTGGGTAATTTCCTTTTCCTTTTCCTATTCAACAATTTAGAAATTCTCCTACTTACTTATAGTATTTGGTGCAGGGGCCTTATGCCACTGCTCGGAATGCCAAGCTCTTCAAGAACCTCATTCGTGTTCTCTGCAATGCCAACGTCTCCGAAGGGTTCAAGCCAGTGCGAGACGTTACCTTGCCAGAGATAAACGTCCCATCGTCAGCCCTGAACCAGCCGGACCTGAACCACTCCAAGTCCATACTCGGCTTTTTTGCAGGCGGGGCCCATGGTGCCATAAGGGAAGCCCTCCTCTCCCACTGGAAAGACAAAGACAAGGACCTCCAAGTCCACGAGTATCTCCCCAAAAACATCAGCTACTTGGACCTCATGTCGCGGGCCAAGTACTGCCTCTGCCCCAGTGGCTACGAGGTAGCCAGCCCGAGGTTGGTCGAGTCCATGCACGTTGGGTGTGTGCCCGTCATCATCTCGGAGGGCTACCCCCCGCCCTTCAGCGACGTTCTTGATTGGAGCACCTTCTCTATCCACATTCCGCCCAGGAGGATACCAGAGATCAAAAATATATTAGAGGGGATAGCAGCAGAGGAGTACGAGGAGAAGCACAAACGGGTGTTGGAGGTCCGGAGGCATTTTGTTATTAATCGCCCGGCAAGGCACTACGATGTCTTGAATATGGTCTTTCATTCTGTCTGGCTAAGGAGGCTTAATGTTAGGCTACATGTTTAGTCTCTCTATTCCACTTTTATTTTATTTTTTTCACATTCACATTCTCTGTACTATGGAATTTTGACATATATAAATTTACATTTACTACTTGCTGAATGAAAGGATGTCGTCAACAATCAACATAGTGGAAAAACTCGTCCAAGAACAACTGATATAACTGTCATAACCCTGTCCAGAAAACATCAGAAAATGAGGACTACTGTAATTTACTCTGTATAGAAACTCTAGAGGCGTCTCTAGAGGCGTAAGAACATACGCAAGTGCACCAAAAGTCCCAATGAATGTGACAGCAGCAGAGTTCCTAGCTGCAAGAAGCGCCTGCTCTCAGCATCAAAGTTTCACACTCATCTTACTGCAAACAGATCATACAAATACAACCACACTAGTGTTTAAGAAGGTTTTATCCCCGAGTTCTGAAAAAAATATCAGCAACAAGGCCTGCAGGTAAGGATTGTGAATTTTAATATGTAGGACAAGAGTTAGGACAGAGATAATTCGGGGTCATAAGTGTGTAACAAAGATTTTGGAGCAAATAGAGAGGTATGAAGATTGTACAAGTTAACTGGGAGAATTTCCTAACTGAAGCAAAACCTGTGCTTAAATCACCAGCGTCCCCTAAAAATGGAAGTGATTGCAGGCTGGTTAGGAAGGTGAAGAATCCGGAAGTCAGTAGAATCTTCAAGAAACTAAGTGATGGAGCATCTTCAACTCCATAGTCTAACAACATGCCGGTGCCACATTTCTTCCTTGCCTTGTGCTGAAGTGCTGCAAATTTTACTAGTATAAGGGAATAGCCCAAAGTTGTAACCTTTCTCCTTGGTTTTCTTCTGAGGAAAAAAAAAACCATAGAATTTCAAGAATCGTGAATCTGATATTGTGTTAAGATGAGATTTTACTATTCATATCAGCAACCTTATCTGATGGAGAAAAATCGCGAAAGGTGAGACCCGAGAACCGTATGAAGACAACTTCTTTCCTAAAAACACGACAAAATCTATCGAAACCAATGCGATACAAATGTAAAATGCTTTTTTACTGGGAATGAAGAAATGGTAAATTATACGTAGGAGTACTACTTAGATGGAAAGTGAATTAACAAATCTGAGGGCTAAATTATTGTTCATGGATGCAGCATTTCACAATTCACAATGTTATTTGATATCATCAGCTGAAATTTAACAAAAACTATCTAAAACCCCAGCCTACAGTTGTTGATTTGAAAGCTGGATAAATGATGAAATCTGCTTTGGACATCAAAATCAGTAATTAGTAGCATTCAAATTAGATGATCAAAATCAAGAAACTGGGAGCACTTTCTTGACGATGTCTTCACTGAGGGCGGCGATTTGCGAATCGAGGGCAGCGATGGTTTCCTCCTTCTGGTTCTCAAGGCTAGCCAGCGCCTCCTGCAGCTCGGCCTCGATCTTCCTCCGGCCCTGGGCGAGCTTCTCCTCCACCTCCACCTGCGTCTCTTTCTTCATCTTGTTGAGCGCCGCCGATATCTCAGCCCTTGCCGCCTTCATCATGGCCGCCCCCTGCTCCTCCAGCTGCTTCACCTCTGCCGAGGTGTCCTTGACGCTGTTCAGCTTCTCTCTGATGGCGGCGTCCCTCTCATCCATGAACTTCCCCAGCGGGGAGTAGTAGAGTTTGTCCATGGCGAACATCAGGAACAGGAATTCCACGGCGATGATGGGGAGAGTCAGGTTGAAGTCGAAAAGGGCCGCCTTCTCGATGTCCGCCGCCAGGGAAGCCGGTGCCTGGGTTAGGGAGAACGTGGCGGCGGCGAGGAGCTGCTGGGGTTTCAGGGAGATTTTAGGGAGAGAGATTTTAGGGAGAGAGAAATGGGTTTGGGTTTGGGGTTTCGATTTGGGGGCCGTGATTAGAGCTCTTGAAGAAGCCATGATCATGTTAGCCATGGCTGCTCTGCTTCAGCTTCTGCAAGATTCTTTGGTTTCTTTCTTCCCTTTTTTTTGGGGTGGAAAATCTTGTTAAAAGGCTATCTCTTTCTCTGCCACATAAAAGAACGACAGGTTGACATTTTTTTCTCTTATTTATTTTAAAAATTAATTTAATTGCAATATAGACTCAACAATATTTGAATAAATGATAAATCTTTAAGTTGACGGTGGCCAATATTAATAAATTTTTCATTTTACTTGAGTCAATATTGCAGCTGTTATGTTCTGAAGTTCATTAAACGAAGATTCAATCGAATTAAAACAAAAGTATAAACATATTTTAAATCAAAACGCATTAATATAAAAACTTTATAAACGAAAAAATCAAATAAAAGATCTAATAAAACAAATTGTATTAGTACAGGAAGTGTGTTTTGCCTAAATTTTAATATGGCATACACTTAGATAGTGGGAGTATAAACTAAAAATAACATCTCGTAATTCCAACATGTCTATTTTTTTCTATTACTAATTGTATGTATCAGATAATTTGGGAGAAAAGAAAATGAGATATCATCTAATGTTAGGTTGCTTGTAATTAAACTTTTTAAAAAATGAATAAATACTGCTCCTCACTCTTATAGAAATAGACCATATTTTCGTATGTCAGCATAAAAAGTCTATATCCATTTTTCTACTTCACTTTTATTTTATTGTATCATTTATGGATCAAATCATCCACGGTATAATTACAATTATTTTTCTACTTCTCTCTTATTTTTTTCAATTATATATTAAAATTCGTGTCAATCCCAAATGACCTATTCCTATGCGACAAAAGAAGTATAAAATAATAGTATTCCGTAATTATTATAAGAAACATGCTCTAATTAAAGTTTAAACGTATGTTAGAATTTGTCAGTTTCTAATTCTATAGCAAATTATCAAATTGGACCATTTTAGCAGTATAACAACACCACAAATTATTAACTACAGTACTTAAGTTTTGTAATAATCAAGATTATCAGTTTATAAATAAAAATATTTTTTAAAAATAATGAATTTGATTGATTTATTCTAAAAATTGTGGTATTTATCACTTAAACTTTTAGCTATCCAAATCACCCAAACAAAAAAAAAATTCTACTTTTAAGAACTCGAGAATACAAATTGAAATTTTTAGAGCTGTTGACATTTTGGTCATTTTGTTGATATTTTTTTTTTAATTATTATTTTGCCATCTATTGACATTTTCTAATAGACTATATCATAGTTTGTACAATATTTAGAATTTTCATTTGATTACATTCATTTATAGTAGATGAGAGTTAATGAACACTATATTCCACCAACTTATTTCATTCACATTTAATTATAAAACTAATATATATAAGTGGAGTCCATATTATACTAACTTATTAAATTCATTATTCTTAACATTTCTTAACATCTATGCTCAAACCAAATAAAAATAAGAAAGTGGGAGTATATTTTATAGGATTTTAAAAATAAAAAATTTAACTTTTGATCCCTATTTTATAGGATTATGGAAATTGAGTCATCCACAACGCTCTCTCTTATTCATCCCTTAACCATCCCATCTCTTAACTATTTATGGGTCTCACTGTACTTTTCAGCTCATCTCTTAACTAAGAAAACATCTACATCTATCCATCTGTTAATCATCTTATGTATTAACTATTCATTCAATTTCATTTTTTATTTTTTATTTCAACAAATTCAATTAATAAAAACACACTTCATTAAATAAAATAAAAATTACAATTTAAAGGCCTAAAAACTAAAAATAAAAAATACATAATTTAAAATCCTTAAAAACAAAAAAAAAATACATAATTAAAATCCTAAAAAAATATAAAAATACATAATTAAAATACTCTAAATTAAATTATAAAAACTACTCCGCCAGTGAATCATCCCCCGAAGTCGGTGGCGGTGCACCCAAGTTAGATCGAGACCGAATACCAAGTTGAGCTCTCATATGCTCAATGTCGTCCATATGGGCTTCATATTGGAGAGGACTCATTTTTGAAGTGTCAGTCATCGTGGCGAGCAGGTACATGGACATTAGGGTGTTCGAGCCCGTGCCGGGGCCCGAGCCCGAGCCCGCCTGGCTTGATTCGCCGCGGCCCCTCCCCCTCCCTCTCTCCCTCGCTCTAGCCGCCTTCGCCGCCTTGGTCCTTTGCGGCCGACGTCGTGAACCAGAAGACCCCCTGCATCATCGGTTGGCGTGCAGGTACATGGACATTAGGGTGTTCGAGCCCGTGCCGGAGCCCGAGCCCGCCTGGCTTGATTCGCCGCGGCCCCTCCCCTTCCCTCCCACCCTCGCTCTAGCCGCCTTCGCTGCCTTGGTCCCTTGCGGCCGACATCGTGAACCGGAAGACCCCCTGCATCATCGGTTTCGAGCTAGAGCTCGAGCCCGACTGGACACCGTCAGCCCACCTTTTAAGGTGGTGGACTTGCGACCAAACATCGACATGCTTGAAATCTTTACCGGTGTCGTCTTTAAAGACCCGCAACGCCGCTCTCAGAATGTCTGCTCCACTGGCTCTGCTTTGGTAATTCGCCTCTTCTGCCCTGTATATCGCGCAAACATTTTTGACATCTTTGTCGCATCGGTCCAATGACCGCGGAGCATCTTCACGTTGCGGCGAAAGATCTTCTTCGGCCTTCGTGCATTGTAAAGTTAGGTGACTTTTTCCCAGAAACACAAGCGGGTTTGTTGATTGCCGATGACAGGATCGTACGAGACGGTGATCCAAGCGTTGTACAGAGCCAACGTCTCCTTTTGGCTGTATGGATGACGGCCGACGTCCACCAGAACCTCGTCGTCGCCCTCTTCCTCCTCTTCCTCCTCGGCCACCTCGGCATTGACGCCGATCCTGGTAGAGCCTCCATCTATCGGCCGGTATCCCAAAGTGCGTTCATCCGAAAAATTCTCCGGAATTTGGGATAATCCCGGAGATTGCCCGTACCTCTGGGAGGGGGGGGGCGAGAGTATGCATCCACATCAAAATGTGGCGTTTGGTACGCCGTCGGAGTCGTCGAGCCTTGGGTGCCCGGCGACAAACCGGTATCCGTAGTACCCAAAACGTTGTACATGCCCGCCATCGCCAAATGAGTTCAAGTTGAACCCGCCGGAGCCGGACATTTTTTCAAAAATTGGAGAGAAAAGAGAGAAGATATTTGAGAGAAGAATTGATGAGTGTAGTGTTTGCGTGTAGAATGGAGAATGGAAGAGGAAAGGAGTATTTATAGAATAATAAAAGAAAAATTTAAAAAAAAAAAAATTCAACCGTCCGGTCATATGACGGTTTGAAAAAAAAAATTAATTTTTTTTTAATTTCAAAAAATAGGATTTTAAAAAAAATATGACGTCATAACCAGCGAGTGGGCGTCACGCCTAGCGAGCGCCAGCGCGCACTGGCGCGTGGCGAGACAGCTCGTGCCCAGCCCCTTCTGCGCGCGACTCGCGACGAAACGTCCCGTCTCTGGGGGACGAGATGCATTTTGCAACGCGGTCTCGCCGCGCTGCTGATGCTCTTAAAGATCGTAAAACATACTACTAGTATTGTACTCCCTCCGTCCCACAAAAGATGTCACACTTTCCTTTTCAGTTTGTTCCACAAAAGATGTCATATTTTTTTTTTTGGAAAAAGTTTTCTCTTAAATGAATATAAAAATTATATTTTCTCTCTCCATTTAACACACAAAATAAAATCTTCTAAAATCTCGTGCTGTCCCACAAATATGACGTCTTTTATGAAACGGAAGGAGTAAGACAATTTGTTCGTAAAGCAATTTGTCAGAGTCGACTATTAAAAAAAGTTGGTTTATTGATTTGTCCAAACAAGAAGAGACAGAGAACTGTGGATATAACGAAAAACAAACATAGATCTTATCGGACGGCTCAGAATCTGCCAAATATCCTCGTTGTTTCCATACTTAGTTTCCGTATCTAGAGAGAGAATTTTGCCGTCAAATCAAATTCCAACTTCCCATTAGTTTTTGGTAGATCTGTCGGTGCATCGCATTCACAGCGTATAGCATTGCTTCTCCCCGGCCCGGATCTAATTGCTTGATTTTTGAGGTAAACTCATTATTTCGTCACTGTGTTTGCAGTTGCAATTCATTACTACTACTATAAGTTAGATAGATTGATGTAAAAATTGAGAGTGATTGTGTAGTTGATCGAATCGAATCCATGGCTCCAAGCACCCTGCGCAAGGCGATCGGGGCGGTGAAGGATCAGACGAGCATCGGAATCGCTAAAGTCGCTAGCAATTTGGCGCCGGAGCTGGAGGTTGCTGTGGTGAAGGCCACCGGCCATGACAATGATCCCGCATCGGAGAAGTATATTAGGGAAATACTGCATTTGACGACCTATTCTCACGGATATGTTAGTGCTTGTGTTGTGCTAGTGTCTAAAAGATTGGGGAAAACGCGCGATTGGATTGTTGCCCTGAAATGTTTGATGCTCATTCACCGTTTGCTCAATGAGGGGGATGTTTCTTTCCAGCAGGAGATGATGTATGCTACTAGGAGGGGGACTAGGTTGTTGAATTTGTCCGATTTTCGCGATGAGGCCCACTCCAATTCATGGGATCATTCGGCTTTTGTCAGGACATATGCTCTCTACTTGGATCAGAAGCTTGAGTTGATGGCTTATGATCGAAAGCAGAGTGGAAAGGAAGGTGAGATCACGAGATATAACTATCGTGAATCGAGCAGCAGGGGGCGCGATTATGATCATGATCATGATTTCAATGAGCCAAACAATGGAATGCGCAGATCAAGGTCATCAGGTGATGTGGGAGAGTCAGCAAAAGATGCTACTCCATTGAGGGAGATGGCACTGGAGAAGATTTTCGGGAAGATGGGGCATATGCAGAGGCTGTTGGATCGGTTTTTGGCATGTCGTCCCACAGGATTGGCAAAGAACGAGCGGATGATTTTGGTGGCTCTTTACGCCATAGTGAAGGAGAGTTTCAAGCTTTATGCTGATGTGTGTGAGGTCTTGGCAGTGCTTCTTGATAAGTTCTTTGATATGGAACATCAAGATTGTATAAAGGCCTTTGATGCATACGCTAGCTCTGCAAAGCAGATTGACGAACTGGTTGCATTCTATAACTGGTGCAAGGATACTGGCGTGGCACGCTCCTCTGAGTATCCACAAGTGCAAAAGATAACTGACAAATTACTTGAGACTTTGGACGAGTTTGTGAGAGATAGGACAAAGGCAATGAAGAGCCCTGAGAGGAAAGTCGAGAGTCACCCAACTCCGCAGGAGGAGCAAGTGCAGGATATGAATGAGGTTAAAGCACTGCCGCCTCCTGGGAACATAACTCCCCCTCCACCGGTTGAGCCTGAGCCAGCTAAGCCTGCAGTTCAGGATTTGGTGGATTTGAGGGAAGTAACTGCAGACTATCAAGGTAACCAGCTAGCATTGGCATTGTTTGCTGCAAACAACGGGAATGGCTCGTGGGAGGCGTTCCCATCCAATGGAGAGGCGGAGGTGAGTTCTGCTTGGCAGAATCCAGCTGCTGAGGCTGGGAAGGCCGATTGGGAGTTGGCTCTGGTCGAATCTGCTAGTCACTTGTCCAATCAAAAGGCTGCAATGGGTGGTGGATTAGATTCATTACTCTTGGATGGCATGTATGATCAAGGAGTGGTTCAGCATCATACAAGCACTAGCAAGATGAGTGGAGGCAGTGCCAGCAGTGTAGCATTGCCCAGTGCTGGTGCAAGTAAAACACCGGTGTTAGCACTCCCTGCGCCTGATGGAACAGTCCAGACATTCGGACAAGACCCTTTTGCTGCATCGTTGAGCATCCAACCCCCTGCCTATGTGCAGATGGCTGATATGGAGAAGAAGCAAGGTCTGCTTGCTCAGGAGCAAATGGTATGGCAACAATATTCCAGAGAAGGGATGCAAGGCCAGACCAGTTTCGCCAAGATTGGCACACCTTCGTATTATGGAGTGCCGCCAGTAAACGGATCCGGAGTGCCACCGGCCGGGTACTCCTATGCTCCTTTCTAAATATAGTAATAGATTACAATTCTATATAATATTCCAGTGCATTTTATGTGGTTTGAGGAAAGAGAGATGATTAGTGTTTGTGGGAGATTCTCCTGTCCAATAATCCACTTATTTATCTCTCCATCGTTGTAAACTTGTTTGATGACATTAATACATATCTTTTCAGAAAATATACTGTATATATGAGTAATACTATTCAGTTACGACGTAGGAGGAGGTCATGGTACTGTTTTTTGGTGTATATATATTTTTGTCTTTGCTGAGGTTTATATGGAGTATGTCTTAGGCTTGAGAGCCTCTGATTATCCTTTTTAGATGACTTGATGGTGTCTCCCTTTGACTGCATTTTGCCAAAAGATTATCGAATGCAAATCAAAGAGAATTGGAATGTAGCACTCAATGTGACGACTTGCTTAACGGAGTTGTAAAATTCGAAGTTCTTCGTTGGATATTTGTGCCAATTTGATCTTAAAACATTACTATCTGTCCTATTTATTCGTAAATGATTTACATTTAGTTTTTTTTATTTATTTACATTTAGTTTTTTTTTTATTTACATTTAGTTTGTGCTCCTACTAGGAGTATATTTTAATTCTTTTTTATAGTACTTATATCTGGGCTCGAAGCTTGTTAAAGATAAGGTATACTAGCCCAGGTTCATGAGCTAATTTGGTTTTGAATTCAATTTTGGCCCAAATAGACTGGAAGAAAACAAATATACCAATACTACTAGTAAAGACCATCTCCGACACCAAATTCAAACTCATTTTTAAGTATACGTCACTCTAAAAAGTAGTTTTACTCCTACTTTTTACACCAAATTCAAAATTTACACAATTTTTGGATTTTTGTCTCACAAAATTTTTGCAGTAATACCATATTTGGTGTTGTTTTACAAAAAATACCAAAAATAGATTTGAGTTTGGTATATGGTTGAGAAAGTTTCTACATCAAAATTTATTTATGGAGTACGGTTGGAGATGGTCGAAATTCGTAACATGGTCACAGTTAGTCACAAATAATTCTTTCATTGTCTACATCACATCACATAATTAATTAGAGAACCAATTTAGATTTATTTCATACACACATCATTCGAAAATATGCTTAATTCTCGAGTATGATAAGAAAAGCAATATTTCAATTCCTATTGCGTTTAACGTCTTAACCCCACTATATCCTTGACCAAATAGATGCTTATCATAGTACAGTTGGATTCTTATCTCACACCAAATAAATAATTTCTATTAACCCCACTAAGCAATCTCCCTATCCAATACTAATTCATGGAGTAGCTTTTTTAGTGTTGAAGGTTTTTATTTTCAAGACAAAGTTTACAAGCTAATGTTTATTTTATTGCTGAAAAAGAGGCAAACGTAGCTTTTCTCTATAACTAATTATATTTTTTTTGGGGGAAATGACTTTTAATTCTAAATTTATAGTGCTTTCTTGCTGCAGTTTTTCAATGCCTAACCTAACTTGGACATTGCCCCTTATCCCTTCTCAAAACGCTTTTGTTTAAAATCTAAAATGGACCAATTAATGAAATTAAGTCAGTTACTGGAAAATGGAATTTTCATATTTCGTCACATCATGTATAATCATTAGTAAAAATTTTAGTTTTGAAATTGAAAGGAAAATACATGCAACGTAATAAGATACGCAAACATACGACGTTTATATACAGTTCTACGTTTTTTAAACGCGTGTTTGAATTTTGGCCATTGATGTAGTAACTTTTTTGACTTACTAGGAGTATTATGTTTTCTTGGCAGTTGTCACTCTGCTCAAGCTGTTGATTTTTAATTATTTTGGGTCTATTTATTCGATACCCAAGTTAAAATTTTTAATAATTAAAAATTGGCTAGTTGAACTAATTAGATACTGTATTATTTATTTGATTAGATTTTGTATTTCTTGCATGATCAACTCAATTTCAAAGGTTGGTGTTGAACTTCTCTATTTCTAGAAACAAAAGAATGCGCTCGATGCTATATAGTATTTCCAACAGCAATGATATTATTTTTGTATAGTACTATTTGATATTTATAATGTAACGCCCCACTTTTTCGAACCCTAATTTTTTGAGACGTGAAATTTTTTGCATTAAATGCTTTTAATGCTATGATTACGTGGAATTAAATGATGAATGATTTATTGCAATATTCTTTGTGACCTAATTGCGATATCGAGTTGAGTTTGAGTTGAATAGTCAAACTTGTTGGATATGTGACGTGGCTATTGAATAGTCAATATTGTGGAAAACATGACGTGGCCGTGGAATGGTCAAGGTCGGTGGAAAATGCGAAGTGGAGGCGAAATTCGAATATGTGGATATTTTAATGTGGGAGAAATAATAATTGTGGTAAATTATTTTCCTAAAGGATGAGTAAGAATTAAATAGGAGTATCATTTAATTATGTGGAATTTTCGACCCCTCCTATTTATTGGAAAAAATCCTATTTTTCTTGGATTTAATTATTGTTTGGGATAATTATCCAAATTAAATCCAAAGTCCGGATATTCCTATCTATTCCATGAAGAATTCGAAACCCCTATTATTTCTTGGAGATTTTCGAAAATCTCTTATTATGGGAGAATGGATTATTTTATTCTATTATTTGATCTCTTATTTATTCTCTTCCATAAATAAATTCAAGTATCCTAGCATATCTTGTCAAATCTAAGAAGATCTTACCATATCCTAATTTAAATAGGATTTTTATTAAATCCCTTTTGAAGAAGCTAAACTACACGCCACTTTTATATTTAATTAGGGAGAATATTTATTATTTTCTTGCTCTGTGATATTTTATTCTACTCCGTGAAATATTCAAATTTAATCATAGGCTAATTAAATAGCCTAGAAATTCGAAATCCCCTATTTTCTCAACCAAATTAACGCCACTTCTCTTCCATATCTCTTCCAAATCTTTAATTTATTTAATTAAAGATATTATATCTTAACCTCTATAAATAGGAGAGAAATCCTAAACCCTAGCACTACAGAAAAATCGCCCCCCCCCCTACTTCACGTCACTCTCTCTTTCCCCACAATCTCTCCAATTTTGTTCTTCTACTTTCTCCATTAATTCTTCATCTTTTGGAGAAGAATCGAAGCTGAAATTCAAGAATTTGTTGAAGAATCAAGATCCTACTTGTTTCCTACCGATTGTTCTATTGAAAATGTATTTTTATTTTGATCTTCTCTTCTTCTACCGATCAATCGGTGTTCTTGAGTCCACATGCATTTAGATCGAGTGAAGGGGGAAATTAATCGGTGATTTTGGAATGCATGTGTATGTGTGTGTGACCGTGTGTGTGTGTGTGTGCACGCCTCGGTAGGCGTGTATGTGTGTTGTGTGTGTGTGTGTGTTGGGTGTGGGAAACACTCATGCGTGGCACGATTTTATGATAAATCTAGAGTTGTTGTGTGAATAAAAACGATATGATAATCGTACTTTGATTTTGAATGGAATATTGAAAATAATCGATGGGAAAAAGGGAAACGTGAGAACATGCATGATTTTGATCCATGATTGAGACTTATTTGAAATACATGAACTAAAGGTGATAGCCCGCATTCCCGGTGCGATAACAAGAAGAAGTACGTATTTGAAATCGAAGGAAATCGAGGTGGGCTTTATTCTTAAACTCTCTCTTATGTTGCAAATTTATGAAAGTGGAGCAATAAGGGTGGATTAAACTGTTATGTCATGCCTATGATTATTTTTGGATATTGTGTGTCTGATGCCTAGTTTGCGAGTGCGCTCCATTAGGCTAAAGGGCTATATAAACGAATTCGGGTCTGAGTAGGGCTGCAAACCCTATCAGGCTAGTGTACACGGGAGATCGGGAGCCGTCCTTGCTAGTCGGCCGATCTCGTGGGCGAAAGTGTGGCCACACTTCGTCGCACCATATGAATTGTTGATTGATGAGAAAATGAGAGGTATTATTTGACTGGCTAGTCCATGAAATATTTTGTGATACTCGATGCTATCTTTTCAATTAAATGCTAAACCTCTAGTTCACTATGGTAATGGTGGCATAACTATAAAACGTTTTGGCATGAGTCCACTGAGTATGCTTAAAATACTCAGCCCTGCATGTGTTCTCCCTATGTGCAGGTTGAGCGGCGATGGGCGGTCGGTGGTGTTGAGACAGTTGAATCGAATAATATGGATGGTTGGGATTTTGAGTGTAGTCGTGTCCTCATACATGGCTCCGCTTTCTCTTGGATTGCTTCCGCTGAATATTCTGAAACTTATTTATCTTTGGTTGATTCAAACTTATTTCTCTGAATTAGAATATTGTGAGATATTGCGTTTTGTTGGAGTTACAATAAACTCTTGACTTTTGAGCTTAGCCTATGTTAGCTGTTAAATCTTGTTTTTCGTATTTAAAGCCGTTGACTTATTATCTTGATACTTCATTAAACACTTGGTCAAATCTCTTTAAATGAAACCCTAGTCTTCATTCTTGTCGCCTTAAGTTCGCCTAGTGAACAGTCGCCGTATTTATTATACCTTAGAAATGTCGGGTTGTTACAATAAATACGACGACTGCTACTTAGGCGAACTTAAGGGCAATAAGAACGTAGACTAGGGTTTCATTTATTGAGATTTGACCAAGTATTTAATGAACTATCAAGCAATAAGTCAATGGCTAAATGAAGAAAGTCAATATTTAATAGAGGACATAGGCTATGCTCAAAAGTCAGAGATTTATTGTGAATCCAACAAAACGCCATGTTTCATGATATTGTAATTCGAAGAAATATGTTCGCAACAACCCAAAAGATAATAAGTTTCAAAAGAATTCAGCGGAAGCAATCCAAGAGAAAGTGAAGCTATGTATGAAGACACAACTACACTCAAAGTTCCAATTATCCACCTTACTCGATTCAACTGTCTCAACATCACCGACCGCCCGACGCCGCTCAACCTGCACATAGGGAAAACACATGCAGGGCTGAGTATTTTGAATATACTCAGTGAACTCATGCCAAAACATTTTATAGTTATGCCACCCTTACCATAGTGAACTCGAGTTTTGCATTTATTTAAGAGAATATCATCGAGTATCACAAAATATTTCATAGACTGGTCAGTCAAACAATACCTCCCATTTTCTCATCAATCAACAATTCATATGGTGCGACGAAGTGGGGCCACACTTTTGCCCACGAGACCGGCTGACTAGCAAGGACGGCTCCCGATCTCCCGTGTACACTAGCCTGGTAGGGTTTGCGGCCCTACTCAGACCCGAATTCGTTTATATAGCCCTATAGCCTAATGGAGCGCACTCGCAATTTAGGCATCAGACACACACAATATCCACAATAATCATAGGCATGGCATAACAGTTTAATCCACCCTTATCGCTCCACTTTCATATATTTGCAACATAAGTGAGAGTTTAAGAATAAAGCCCACCTCGATTTCCTTCGATTTCAAGTACGTACTTCTTCTTGTTATCACGCCGAGAACGTGAGCTATCGCCTTTAGTTCATGTATTTCAAATAAGTCTCAATCATGAATCAAAATCATGCATGTTCTCACGTTTCCCTTTTTCCCATCGATTATTTTCAATATTCCCATTCAAAATCAAAGTACGATTATCATATCGTTTTTTATTCACACAACAACTCCAGATTTATCATCACATCGTGACACGCATGAGTATTTTCCACACACCACACACGCACACACACAACGCATGTGCACGCTTACCGAGGCGTGCACACCCACACACACGGTCACACACACATACACATGCATCCCAAATTCATCGATTAATTTCCCCTTCACTCATTCTAAATGCATGTGGACTCAAGAACACCGATTGATCGATGGAAGAAGAGAAGATCAAAATAAAAATACCTTTTTAATAGAACAATCGGTAGGAAACAAGTAGGATCTTGATTCTTCAACAAATTCTTGAATTTCAGCTTCAATTCTTCTCCAAAAGATGAAGAAATAATGGAGAAAGTAGAAGAAAATTTTGAGAGAGAGAGTGGGAGAGAGATCGAGATTTTTGGGAGAGTGGGGACGGTTTTTTTTTGTGATGCTAGGGTTTAGGATTTCTCATGTATTTATAGAGTGTAAGATATAATCACATAATTAAATAAATAAAAGATTTGAGGAGATATGGTGGTTATAGTTGGCGTGATTTGCTAGGAGAAATAAGGGGGTTTCGGATTTTTGGCTATTTAATTAGCCTATGCTTAAATTTGAATATTTCACGGAGTAGAATAAAATATCACGGAGCAGAATAAAAACAATAAACTCCCCAAGAATAGTGGAAAGTGGCGTGAATTTCACTTCCCTCCACAAGGAATTAATTAAAATCCTAATTTAATTAGGATATGGTAAGATCTTCTTAGATTTGGCAAGATATGCTAGGATATTTGAATTTATTTATGGAAGAGAATAAATAAGGAATCAACTAATATAATAAAATAATCTCTTCTCCCACAATACAGGAGATTTCGAAAATCTCCATAAAATAATAGGGGTTTCGAATTCTTCATGGAATAAATAGGAATATTTGAACTTTGGATTTAATTTGGATAATTATCCCAAGTAATAATTAAATCCAAGAAAATAGAATTTCTTCTCCAATAAATAGGGGGTCAAAAACTCCAATAAATAAATAATGCTCCTATTTAATTTTCACTCATCCCTTAGGAAATAATTCATTAAACACTTGGTCAAATCTCTTTAAATGAAACCCTAGTCTTCATTCTTATCGCCTTAAGTTCGCCTAGTTAACAGTCGCCGTATTTATTATACCTTAGAAATACCAGGCTGTTACACATAAAATGCTTTTGAGCCATATTCTCATGATTACATTTTTTATGAATCAAATAAAAGTATTATTATAAGTAAAACGATTAATTAACGAGATCAATATTGATGCATTTCATGGTTCTAGTGATTAGCGACGGAGAAATGAGAATGATAACCACAAATTTGCCAGGATATATATTTTGCATACAATTAATAAATTAAATAAATATGACATCCAGCAGAATTTTTCAAGTCATTTTGCAGAGCCACGAAGACATTATCTACGTAACTACGTTAGTCCCAAGATACGAGAATACAAATTGCTTAATTAATTAAACACTTGATTCCTACAAGGTATAATCGTGCTGATCACCTACTAATTAATCCTATTTGTTAATCACGTATTTTTTTGACATTTAATATTCCTTGTTTTTTGCTGATCCCAATACCGAGAATATCACCATTTTCATCAAAATTAATTTTAGTTCAGTATTGTGACAGAAAAAGGGTTTATATATCGTGCGTAGATCTTTTTTTTTAAGATGGTATTTTAATTAGTGATTAAATCTGTGTATGTCTCAATGAAATCTTGGTTTAAAGGATTTGCCGCTGTAGTAAGTTTCAAAATAAATAAATATAACTCGACAAAAATAAAATTTTAATTAGAAGGTGAGTCGATATGGAAGAATTAATGGGATGGAAATCCCCTTAAGGAGTGAGAAGCAGAATCAATCTCAGACTACTACTCTTACTTTCTCCTCCATAAAAACATCAAATATTTCTATTTTGATTCTTCCTTAAAATTACACAATAATTTTAATTTATAAAATTTTTGAACAAACATATTATCTTTACACGTCATTTTAATTACAATTTATGTCATTCAAATTATAAATTTAACATTTATAGATCGCAAAATTCACTAACATTACTACTAATGTTGTAAACACCATTATCCACTATCACTACTTACCCTACAATTTTTCTGTAACAGCCCGCCCTCCTAGGATACAATAAATGCGGCGGCTGCTACCCAAAAACCGACTCAAAAGAAGTAAACATAGGCTAGAGTTTCATTCAAAGAATACTGACCAAAGAAATGAAGGAATATCAGAGTATTTAATGCAACAACTTAACCTAGAAACTTAAATAAGTAAACAAAAGGGAGTTTTATAAATGACGATCAAAACTTAAGAGAATGGCATAGGTTTCAAGATAACGTCACGAGAAAAGTATAAGGCCTCAAAACGAAGAAGAGTGCCAATCAACCAAATCAATATCAGAGTATTAGAACTTAGCGGAAAACGACCAAGAGAAAAAGCATAGCTATGTATGGAGACACAACTACACTTAGAGTTCAACATGTCCATTTTCGCAACCGAGGTTTCACCTTTAAATTCACATAGGCACATATTCACAAATTAGGTTCAATTATAACTCTTAACTTATGCATGTCTCGTTACTTCCCTCTTTCCCATCGATTCGCCTTAATCTTCCTAATTTATAAATTTCAAGTCACGCTTAGCATATATATATTTCTTAGCATCTCAACCCTAGATCGATCATCATATGTCATACAAAAGTATTTAGCCATCAAGCACACACTACACAACACACACTTCAACACACTCTCACACGCATAACACACACACACGACACACACACCTCAGACACTCTCGGCACACACACACACACACACATGTGTTTCCATATCCCTTCTTATCCCTTTTTCACTCAATTAATATGCATGAAGGTTCAAGAACACCGATTAAATCGGTTGGAAGAAAAAGAAAAGAAGGGTAGAAGAAGAACAACATAACTCTTAAGCAAAAATACCTTTTTGGAGAAAATAAATCGGTAGAAACAAAGTAGAGACTTGGTTCTTCAATATCCTTGGATTAAACTTTGATTTCTTCTCAAAAGATGAAGGATTGGTGGAGTAAAGTGGAAGAAAATTGAGAGAGTGAATGGGGGTGAAGTTTTCGAAAATATGGGGGCTAGGGTTGGGGGTTTTGGTTCTTATTTATAGAGTCCAATGAGATCTTTAGGTAATAAGAATAGAATATTTGGTAATATCTTTTGCCTTATAAATAAATAGAATAAAATAATATTGTGGAGTAGGGAAGAAGAATTAACAAAAGTAGAAGATGGCAATATTTCCTAATTTTCGAAAATATGGCTAGGGGATTATTCATGGTTTTGTTTTTGGTATTTTTCCATATAGAATAAAATATCATGGAGCAAAATAAAAATAAGGAAAATCCTCCATGAACAAGGTAGGGGCCGATTTCTATGCCTTTTAAATAAGGCATGGATTTTTGAATATTGGCTAAAACAAAGTAAGGCAAGATCTCTTGAAGTATGGAAAGATTTGGTAGAATAATTAAATTCTAGGTATGGAAGGAGTCAAACAAGGGATTAACTAAAATAAAATAATTCTTTCCTTCCCATAATTAAGTGATTTTCGAAAATCACTAGAAAAACAAGGGGCTCGATTTTTACATCTCTAAACAAGGAAATAATTGGCTCTTGGAATTTAATTTGGGTAAATATCCCAAGGATTAAATAAATTCCGAAAAAAAAAAATAGAAATTCTCTCTCCAAGGGGTCTAGGGTTCGAAAATTACAAGAATTAGGGTGATAAGTATTTATGGCAATTTTTCTAATATTCTCACTCACCCATAAACAATTAAATTACCACATAAATCACACAAATAAATAAATCACATGCCACATCATTAAGTCAAATAGTTTGACTTTTCAAACTTTCACACAAATCCTAAACTTAATTCGACCATATCACCTCGTGAAATAACTGCATTCTCGATGCCACGTCATCAACAATAAATTCTAGGGCTCAAAAATTAGGGTTCTAAAATCCAGGATGTTACATTTTCTCTCTCTCTTTATTTTATTAATTTTCAAATTGAAATATGTACCATTTCAAAACTTGTTATTTTTAAAAAATAGATGAAGTTAATAATTATTATATGAAATAAATTTCAGACATCTGATATTAAAAGAATAAAAAATCTGAGTGAATTACTGATGCATATGGTCAACCTAAGAACATGGTATTCATCTCCATCACCTAATTAATATTAATTGCATATTCTTACTTCTCATAAACCGTACTACTACTAAATTAATAATTAACGATAACATTAATTATGTTCAAGGAAAATTGTCTGCTTACTTCTTCAAACGCATAGGTTATCTAATACTAATACTAATACTAATACTAATACTACTACTTCTAGTGCCTGTGCGTGGTGATATAAAATAAAATTTAAACTACTAGTAAACATCTCATGTATAATGTAAAAAAAAGTATTTAATACATAAAATAGAAAAATAGCCCAGGATAGTTAGAATTTAAATGAGGAAGATATGGAGTTGGTATGCTTTAGACCTTAGGCTATTTTTTATTTCATCTTTGCATCAAAGTCGTCAAACCTTATTTAATTATCCCATCCCTCATTTATTTCCCAATTAATTCCCATCCATCTACTATTAATAAAATAAACTTTACGTGCTACATGGCATAATCACATACGGACAGCTTATTAGGAGTAGTATTAAATTTCGAAATAATTTATACTTCCATCTCCTCTATACCTATATTATTATACATATATGTAATAACGCAAAAATGGGTACAATATATGAGATTTTATGCTAGTAGTACACATCTAAAACAGATTTATGTAAAATCAAATTCAACTGAGAGAGAATATTCACAAATATGTGTGAAACTCTTTACACCAAGCACGAGTCCAGGAAAACACTTTTAGCTGGGTTGATGTTGAATTAGTATTTGTTTATTCAAAAAATCTCACTATATATCTCACACACATACGCAAACAATATGCAACACATACATAAGCATTTTATTGATATACTCATGGATTAACTATCAAAATATAATCTTGTTATTTCTTAAAAAAATAAAAAAGGGTCATCACCTCATACTACCACTCCCTATTTATATAGCACACCCTGTATTTTGCCCACCTCAGAACTCTCCAAGATTTTGACATAAGCAGAAACAGATACATCCAATTCTGTTTGTTTGTTTCTGCCTTTAATTCAGGGAAAAAGCCCATCTCTTCAAATCCCACTTCTTTTTCTTTTTATTTTCTCTTCTCTGTCAGCCTTATGCATAAAAGACTCCATTTTTTGGTGGCTGCAATTCTGTGAATGGTATGTCTGCATCTGCATGTTATTGTTTACTGCTCACTACCTACTTTCATTTAATGTATTTTTCTCTTAAATTCAAAGTCTTTATTTTTCAGCAAATTGCAGTCCCAATTGATGAATTTGTGCTGTAAACTTCCTTTTCCATTGGTGTTCCAATTGGATCATTTATTTTGCCAAGCTTTCTGTCTCAGCCCATTGGTTACCTGAGTTTTGACATTGTCAGAACGTCCAAAATTGTGCTGTCATTGTCTCTATCATTTCCATTTTTTTCTTGTCAAGACCTTGAATTGGATAGTTTAATATGCTCTGTTTATTCAAATTCTTGAAAGGAAAGGAGTCAGAATTCAGTTGAAAGATTGGATTTTTACGGTTCACATGTTTAGTTTTTCTCCTGGTTTTGCAGTTTCAGAATTAAAAAAGGGAAATCAGGCGAGAGAGTGAATTTTCTGGGTGAGGCTAATATTGTGGTTGTTGCTGAAGCAAATCTGTATGTGATGATGGGAAATTGGGGGTTTTCTTGCATTCCTATTATATCACTATTGCTGCTGCTGCTGCAAATCTGCAGAGGGAGTGTGCAACGTATAGGGAAATTAGATCCAGGATTCAAAGGGTCTCAAATGTATTACATAGACAATGATGGATTGTTTCTGCTGTCAAACAACTCGAATTTCGCCTTTGGTTTAACCACCACTGCTTCAGATGTTACTCAATTTCTTCTTGTTGTCATCCACAAGAGCAGCTCAACTATAGTCTGGGCTGCCAACAGAGATTCCCCAGTTAAGAATTCAGACAGCTTTGAGTTTGATATTTCTGGCAATGCCTTCTTACAAAGTGGTGGATCAACGATCTGGTCTTCTGATACTGCAGACAAAGGAGTTTCCTCATTGCAGTTGTTGGATAATGGAAATCTTGTGTTGGTTGGGAGTGATGACAACACCTTTGTTTGGCAGAGTTTTAGCCATCCCACTAACACCCTTCTTTCCAATCAGGAATTCTCTCAAGGAATGAGGCTTATCAGCGATCGTGCTACGAGCAACTTGACTTACTCGCTTAAGATCCAGGCTGGGGACATGTCTCTGTCCGCGGATTTCAATCCTCCACAGCTGTATTGGTCTATGGGAAGAGATAGCCGGATAACCATCAATAAAGGGCACGGTGCAGTCACCTCAGCTGTTCTAAGTGCCAATTCTTGGAAGTTCTATGATTCAAGTAGAGTGTTGCTTTGGCAATTCATCTTCTCGGAGAGCACTAGTGAAAATGCAACATGGATCGCTGTGGTAGGCAGTGATGGCTCTATCACATTCTCCATGCTCCAAGCCGGCTCGTCTAGTCCCTCTTCAACAAGAATACCACAAGATCAGTGTAGTAGACCTGCAGCCTGTGATCCATATGCAGTTTGCAATACTGGTAACACATGCCAGTGTCCCTCGTCCATCGCCTCGTGCAAATCCATCGCCTCTCCTCGCTGTGATAACTCAACAGGGTCGGTAGAACTTGTTAGTGGTGGTGATGATCTGAGCTACTTTGCATTGCCATTTGTTCAGCCATTCTCTAAGACAGCAACCTTAGACAGTTGCAAGGCTTCGTGTCTTGGCAATTGCTCGTGTGGCGCCTTGTTTTTCCAGAACAGTTCTGGGAATTGCTTCCTATTTAATGAGATAGGAAGCATGGAGGGATCTAGTAATGGAGGTGGCTACACTTCGTACATCAAAATCTCGAGCAATGGAAGGAGAGATGGAGGTGGAGGCAGTAGTAAGCCTTCCCCAATAGTGATAGTCATTGTGATTGTGACTGTGGTTGTGATAGTAGCAATGGTGTTTGCTGCATTCCATTTCTACCGTAAAAACAAGAAAGCACCTGAGACGCCTAGGGAGAGCTCAGAGGAGGACAACTTCTTGGAAGGCCTATCCGGGATGCCTATCCGGTTCAGCTACAAAGACCTCCAGACAGCAACAAGGGACTTCTCAGTCAAGCTCGGACAAGGAGGGTTTGGATCAGTCTATGACGGCACTCTCTCTGACGGGACACGGGTCGCTGTCAAGCAACTCGAAGGCATTGGCCAAGGCAAGAAGGAGTTTCGTGCTGAAGTGAGCATCATAGGCAGCATCCACCACCTCCACCTCGTCCGCCTCAGGGGCTTCTGCGTGGATGGGAGCCACCGCCTCCTAGCCTACGAGTACATGGCTAATGGCTCCTTAGACAAATGGCTGTTCAAAAAAGACAAAGGCGAGTTCATGCTCGATTGGAACACGCGATACAATATTGCTGTGGGGACAGCCAAGGGCCTGGCTTATCTCCACGAGGATTGTGATGTTAAGATCATTCATTGTGACATCAAGCCTGAGAATGTGCTTCTTGATGATCACTTCATGGCTAAGGTCTCCGATTTTGGGCTGGCGAAGCTCATGACGCGTGAACAAAGCCATGTGTTTACGACAATGAGGGGCACTAGAGGCTACCTTGCACCAGAATGGATCACTAGCTATGCTATATCAGAAAAGAGTGATGTTTATAGCTATGGTATGGTGTTGCTCGAGCTCATTGGTGGCCGGAAAAACTATGACACTTCACAGAGCTCGGAGAAGTTGCACTTCCCTTCGTACGCGTTCAAGATGATGGAGGAAGGGAGGTTGAAGGAGATCATGGATGACAAGTTGAAGATCCATGAAGAAGATGAGAGGGCTGCTATAGCCATTAAAGTTGCTCTATGGTGCATACAAGATGATATGCATCTTCGCCCCCCTATGACTAAAGTCGTGCAGATGCTCGAAGGCCTCAGCCCCGTCCCTCCTCCTCCAACAGCCTCGCAGCTAGGGTCACGGCTTTACTCGAGCTTCTTTAAGTCCATTAGCGAGGGGGGCACCTCCTCGGACTGCAACAGCGACGCCTATCTGTCCGCTGTTCGCCTCTCCGGCCCTAGATGATATAGGGGTGAAGCTTGTGTTGTGTAAATGGTAGGATCAGTTCCAAGTTTTGTAATGATAAAGCTATCAAATATGTATTATGATGTTTGTAAATTAATGGTTTTTGATCTATTGAGAAAAGGTTGGATTTTTTTGTTCATTTCAATTTGTTATCAAGGCGCCTTCATCCCTTTGAAATAGGAGTACAATTTAAAATAGATGACCTCAACTACTGAACAAAATTGGTGTTAGTTGGGAATTAGGAGAGGATATTACTCTAGCTAGCTGTACCTGATTATCCTTGCAAGAATTAATCAACTTAAACGGAGTAGCATATCTTTAGAAAGTTCAAATCAACTAAAGTCTTTTTTTTTTAATTGAGCAGGTGTTTGTGTGTATTTTTTAGTTTTAACTGCTACAATTCCACCAACCATATATTGTATTTTTTAATCTATAAATAAATAAAGGGTTGATAATATGTAAATTACTTTTTTCTACATGGTTGTTTTCCAAAATAAAACGAACAAAAATTTAAAAGTTACTCATTATCTAGTTCTCAACTTTTGAGTCCGTCAAATTTGTTTGAGTGCCCTTTTTTAAAAGGTTTTGTTTTTGCTGGTTAGTATATCATCATGAAGTCCCTATTCATACCTAATTTCACTCTTAAATTTGCATTTGGTTGCAAGAATTCACCTTATTAATGTAGCAATTAGCAAATACTAATAGGTGGTGTTCGGTTTTTTAGATAAAATAGTACATCTCTCATTGTCTCTATGCTTTGCAATTTGAACTCTTCTATATTCACATCATCTCTCACACACACACACTTGATGCATCGAGAACATATTTATATACTACTGTTACACATATTCATGACTATTTTATATTGAATAGGTACACACATGGTATAGATACAATATAAAATAGAGTAGGCACCTAGGATTTTAATAACTTTGTACAATTTTGAAAGAATGTGGCCAGATATCTTGGTCATGTAGTTAGAATGGGAGGAAGATATGTTGATACACTTCCAAGGACTGAAGCTTTTGTATCAGGAAAGAATTCAAAGCTTGGAATTGCAGTGATCTCACCACCACTCGAAATTCGAATAGGGTAGCTGAGAAGATGGCCGGGAATATCTTCCCCAAACGTCTCACTTGAATAAAATCTCCAATTCTGATCGGCAATTGCATTGACATTCCGAACACATTCTAGGCTCCCGGGATCAAGAAAAGTGTCGTCTTCGCGCAGAAGGTGCTCGCACCATAAGGCCATTCTCAAGCCGAATATCTCGCCCCTGGCAGGAGATACATCTGTGGCCAGGTGATGAGGTTGGAATGCTCCCATTGCTATCTCACTGTCTCGACCCCCGTCCATCGATCTTTGGTTGATGTTGGCTGATCCCACAATTATGTATTCATCATCAACTGTTGAATGATAGACAACAAATTATTCAAGAAGTAGAATGAAGTTTGATAACAGATGGAATTAAGAATACCTATCATCATCTTTGAATGAACATAAATCATAAATCTCCTAGCTTGTTGGGCCTTGATGTAGTCGGTGTCGGGCTCAGGATGCTCTAGGGGAGTGTACTCTCCCGGGATCTTGACTTCCCTGTTGCCAAGGCAGAAGAAAGTCAAGTATTCCCTCGCATCCACATTGTGGATTCCTTTTGCCGATAAAACGTTGTAAATGTCTGTATACATCATCTCCATCGTCCTTCTCTGCCAGTCGAGTATGGCCTGAACCGAGGCGCTCTCGGGTATGCCTTCCGGCCACATTGGGATCACAATGTATACGGTGAATCTCTCTCCTGCTTGAATCTTGCTCACTATCTTGAGGGATAGTTCTTTTGGAATGAGATGCAATGCGTTTATGTCCTCAATTGTGATCTCTGGGCTTTTCTTCCAATCAAATGAGCTACCAATAAAGTATTGGTTCTCAATGTATATGAATCGTCTTGCTCTACGAATAGCCAAGATATATGCATCTTGGATGCTCTTCTCTATCACGTTGTCCTTCCCATTCAGAAGTCCAACTTCTGCCTGTTGCTCAGGTAACTTGGGAAAGTCGGCCGCAGCTCCACCATCAATCGACCTAAACAGCTGCACATTCCAAGTTTCAGGATCTTCTGGGGATGTGACCTCCATCGGGCGAATGAGGAACTTGTCTAGCTCGTTGATTGAGTATATGAGCTGGTTTCCAACCTGTTTCTTCCACCTCTGCTCGAAATTGTAGAGCACGTCCCAAGCCACGGGACCTTCCATGCGACAGTGGATGTCGTGCCATGGCTCCCTCGGGCCGCCTTTCTTGACAGAGGCGCCCGGGAAGTTTGGTTGGTGGAAGTCATCTTGGTGAACTGTGTTCAATGTCCTAAAAAGGGAGTGGTCTCTCGTGTCATAACGTCCATCACAAAGATCAATTCCACCTACAAAACTAACCACCCTCCTCTTATGGTTTTGATCGGATTCAGCGTCTACGACAACGGTCTTTTGATGGTGGGTGAACATTGTCGAGACCTCGAACCCCTGGACAATGCTCCTACCACCATCAGGATTTCTAGGGCACAACACGCAGTGCACGCTCGTGCCCTCGAAAAACTGTTTGGTTTCTTGATCATGAGTGGCCATAAGGCCATCCTTCTTGAAATCAGGCACAGAGGTCCTGTCATCCCACACCAGCAGCAGAACACGAACTCCTTGCTCCGCCTTGCGCTTCAGCAGCTCTCCGAGGGTTACATCCCCACCCGCCCTAGGCCTCCTCGGATCCCTGATCAACGTGATGTTCGTATAGACTGACCACCCCGTGATGTATATCATGTGGCGAGCACCCTCAATCGCGTCGAATATGTCCTCCCAGCACCTCTGAGGCCGGTAGTACCCGGCCGAGCGGAGGAAATCCGTGATGCTATCTTCAGGCACGTGAGCATCGGGGTACAAGGAAACCCTGCATCCCCGTCTCTGCCCGAAGAAAGTGTAGGGTACCCCTCCAAAACTTGGATTCTTGATCCCATTAGACCAATTGACATCTTTGGAAAGAGGAAAGTACTGCATTTTCACATGGATTCTTGAATCTTTATGGATGGGAATCTTGTCTTCATCCAAGATCTCGATCCATCTATCCACCATTTGCCCACTCAGCAGCTCCTCCACACCCAAATATGCTCTACCCACCAATGTTGCTCCCACAGGATTGTCTTCTTTCACCGTGAAGATGATGTTTGTGACAGTGTGCGCACAATAGATGCGAAAACTGTCCAACCATCGAGGATTAGAATGCTCGTCGAGCATTCTAGTCCTCGCCACCCTCGCCCTCTCCAAGTCGATAGTGGCGTACAGCTTCGCGCCAACAACCTGTTCGTCACACGGAACAAAATCAAATCTTTATCCATTTTCTTGTAATAAAACAATAAACTTACTCACCTCCGGCCGACAGAAAACAAATCTCTTGATTTGTCCTAGAAACCTCTTTGTTCTTTTATGAGGATTGCCACTCTTCAGATCACAACAATAGCACAACATTAATTATATATATATATATATGCACATTTCTTTTGATCAAGCCGGAATAAAAACTGCACCTTTCCAAATAGATTATCAATGCTGAATCGGCCTTGCAATTTATCGGCTTCGAATATTGTTGCGTAGATCGTTCCATGAAGTAAATGGGGCACCATGCTTAATTTACGTGCTGCAATCAGTAACATTTTTTAAATCACTAGCTATAATTTTGGATTCGACCAAGTTACAAAGATGAAGCATTTATGTTTTCATAGTAGTTAATTTCATATGCTGTAGTAAGGTAGAAAACACCATATTCATGCATATAAAACACCAATTAAATTCAAATTATCTTAGCTATAGAGATGAGGATGTTGAAGAGGTCTTACGTACCGCAGAATGTTTAGAGAGAAATAACTGTTGGGCCAATAGTAAGTTTACAAATGTACACACATATATATACGTGTGCATATGCATAAGAATCTATCTATCGACCTTTACATGAAGAAAGAAATCTCTTTTGCTTTGAATAGTTAAACTTGTATGCAAATCTTGATCAAACGCATGCACACAAAGATTCATATCCCTTTCTTGGAAGTGATTATCATAGAAGGAATCAAAATTTAATCATTCATCATCACCAATTAATAAACAGACTTTCTTGCAACATAGGACAAACTTCATGGTTTGTAAGTTTGTTTCTTTTTAGCTATGATCATTTTATAATATACAAATAGATTGAATCAAGTTTACGAAAATTCATGGAAAAGATATCCTTTTCTTGGCCACAGCAAGGGAGAATTCTTTATGTGCAGTTGGATACAAGAGATAAATGTTTCCTCTATATGGAGTAGTTTTTTAATTGATTATTTGACTCGTGTTGGTAAATGTTTTTTTATGGAAGGATATAATATAAAATAATTAATGTTACATGAAAATATGACACATAAATTGTATGAGGACTCCAAATATTAATTCAATTCGGCGACCAATAAACGAAAACAGGATTATGCTTTTGGAATATGTTCAAAGATGTATTAAAGGTTAAAATTTTTAAAAAATTCCACCCAATATTAACAAGCATAAAAGATTGGGTTATACTGTATATATGTGCTGGACCACTTATTCCATGAATTTCATCTTTAACTTGTTTTAATATTCTATCTACCAATGGGTTCATTGGATGTAGCTAGGATTAATCTATTCTTGTTGTCAATTATCCATTAAAAATACATCCAATATTAAATGGTTGAAATGATGGTTTGTGAGCATCGAATAATTAAATTCTACAGTAATGGAGTAATAATAAATAACGTCCAAAGCTGATTTCAGTTCGAAATCAAAATAATAGTAACGAAAACTCGGGGTAATCGAGAAATTAAAAAGGAATATAGGGGCTTAAATGCAAGGGAATATTTAGCAGAGATAAAAAAATATATATTCCGTCAGATTATGCGCATATTCCCTGCTTCATACAAAACTACCGAATATTCCCTCTCCTTTTAGCCGATTCCGCCTATGTATATATATCCGCCACCACCACCCCCTCCTCCTCCTTTTCCGGCGAGATGAAGTTCTGGAAGATTCTGAGGAAGCTGCTGGACGAGATTTTTCCGGATTGGCAGGATAAGTTTATATCGTACAAGGATTTGAAGAAGCAGCTCGGCTCGATCTCTCCTCCGGAAAACCCAAAGGAAGATGCGGAGCGCTCTAATAAGAGGCCCAGGCTGGGACTGGGAGACGATCGGGTTGATGAAGAGGGGAGAGAGGTGACGAAGGAGATGACGGATTTTCTGATGCTTTTGGAAGGGGAGATCAAAAAGTTCAATTGCTTCTTCATGGATAAAGAGGAGGAGTACATTATTACGTTGAAGGTGTTTCTTCTATTGATTTCGATATCTATTTGCTGTGATTTTGGTTTTAGGGTATGAAAGTGAAAGAGGAAGGGGAATTTTTCATTTTCAACCCTACTTGGATTTAGTGATATAATTGGACTGAGAATTACTCCCTAAATTGAGTTATATGGAGTCTGAGATGATTAGCTAGTTGCTTTTGATAAAAGCATAGTACACCACTTGGTTCCATTTTCAGGACTCGAGAGCAGATATCTAGCGTCGTGGGATTATATCTTGGATATGTATATTAGTTTGACTTCCAAACTTGCATTTATGGGTTGAGTTTCTCTCCTTCCTATACCAATATACCATCTTATTCCATTTTGATAATTTGTTTGTACGCAGTTGCTGGAAGATGAGGTTGCTGAGGCTAAGGATTCAAAACAAGAGCTTATGAAAGTAGGACGCAAACTTGTAGATTTCCACGGAGAGATGATTTTGTTGGAAAACTACAGTGCTCTTAACTACACAGGTTTTTTGCTTTTGGCCTCTTACTATTAAAACCTTCTTATGGTATATGGATCATTGGATCATCACAAAAACGCCTTGTGATCAAGTTCCATTTTGTTCGTCTTCACTTGTTTCCTATTATTTTTCTCGCATACCTAGATATATTATTTTGTTACTGATTGACTTGTCATTACTATTTCTTTAACTTGATGGATCCTAGCTGAAAGGGTGGTTGTAAATAGTTAAACATAATAAATTGTATGATTTCATAATTTCAGTTGGTAGCTCCTTCCGAGCTCCTGGGTGGATCACGCACCTGGGTTACTTGGTCTACCCAGCAGCAGATGCTTTGTCAAGAACATAGAAATGGATTATGTTGACTGGTTGAATTTATGATGTTGATTTACTTTTTTGTAATGCTGATTATCACAATTAAATTAATACACGTCCAAAGCAGTTTTTATTCCCTAATGAAGTTGTAGGCAGCTAGAAAAGGCCCATTTTCATGCCATGCATCAACAATTGACCTGCCTCCTTCCTGCAACACTACAAAAATCATCAAATGACAGCTGATTAGATAGAGAACAAGATTTAAAACGGTGATTGTATTTTGAAGTTGGAAGCAGGGCTGAAAGGGCAGGATTGTAGCAAAAAAAAAAAAAAGTAGGAGTGAAGGACTGCTATTTGTATGCTATCAGAAGCATGGACAACAGTTGAATTTTGGAGTGTTTCTGTTATTGTCCTTGTTTGTTGGCAATTAATCCCAATACATATTTTTGCAAGCCTTGACCATTTCATTGCTTGGAACAGGCCTGCTGAAGATTTTGAAGAAGTATGATAAGAAGAGTGGTGATCTGATTCGATTGCCTTTCATACAAAAGGTTCTACATGAGCCATTCTTTAGGACAGACGTGATAAATAAGCTAGTGAAGGAGTGTGAGACAATGATCATTCGCATCTTTCAGCGGCACGAGAAATTGGCCCCTACAGAAGATACCGATCTGCCAGAAGGGTGCAGTGACCAGTCAGCGGTTGATGAAGAGGCTGGAAAACTCAGAGTTCCTGAAGAACTTGCAGAAATCAAGTCTATGGAGAACATGTACTTGAAGCTCACCATATCAGCTTTGCGGACCATGAAGGAAATCAGAGGTGGAAGTTCCACCGTGAGCATGTTCTCATTGCCACCTATGCCGGAGACAGAGCTTGAAGAGTCTGGGAAGTGAAATTCAGCTTAAAAGCAAGAACAGACAATTACCTAATGTTGTGAATCATCATAAGATTTTGATTAGCTAGTGTCTGTACACGGATGATGTAATATAGAGTTGTAACTGCTTCTTTCTTGACAATTTGTAAACTGAACATCTGTTGAGATGATTTGGAGCAGGTTTTGGTCCATACTAATACTCCTTGTTGAGTGACCTGTTTCCATTGTAAGCTGTATGGATGTAGAAATATAAATATAATAAATTAAAACACTAGCAGTTTTTAACTCATGGAATATTGCTATTTTCATAAAAAATTCCATTCAAGCTCATCATTTGTAGCTACTGATTTGGTAGGAAGAGGAATGGATATAGTTATTAAGTATGATATGCCAGATTCTGCGGACACTTATCTCCAAAGATGGGGGCTGGCCATCACGTTTGTTTCTTCTGCTTCTGCTTTTGATTCTGATTCAGATGTTCACACTAGGATTTGTAGTCCTCATTGCAAGAGAGGTTTGAAGTTGATACTCCCTCCGTCCCAGATTTGTAGTACTCCCTCCGTCCCAGATTTGGAGTCACTTATTGTTATGGTTCGGGTTTTAAGAAAGAGTTGAAATGCTTAATAATTGAAGTGATATTGTGGAGTGTGTAATAAATTAAGTGAGATGGTAGAGTGTGTAATAAATGAAGTGAGATGGTGAAGTTGGTTGAAGGTGGGTCCCTTTTGACTTTTGATTTTTGTTTTGATTTATTTTAATGTAGATAAGGGCATTTTTATGTAATTTTGATGAAGAATGGGGTAAAGTTGTATGACCAAATATGGAAAATTCTAAAAGTGACTTTTAAATTGGAACGGACTTTTATGGCAAAAAGTGACTCTTAATCTGGGACGGAGGGAGTATATAATAACTAAAATATTTAAAATTATTATTTAAAAAAAAAAGATGCAAAATATTACTCTTTCTATATATATGAACGTGAGAAAAGTTCAAGTTAAAAGCATCAATATAAAATGTAGAAGAGTGTTAGAAAATTAAAGTACATTATGCTATTAACAATATTGGATATCAAACTTTGGTCTTATTTATAAAAAATAATTATTGAAAGATCAGTTATTTATTTTTAATCTAGAGTCTGGACTAAGAATTATGGCGCAACCGCACAAGTGTGTTTGCAGATAAAAATATGCTACACCTATGGGCTTTAAACCTTCTTGATAAATAGAAGCCCAATAACATTTACACTTTCATATTTTAGGCCCAACATCAAGCCTCCAACTCAATAGTAATAGCACTTCATCTCCTTCACAGATTAGCCGTTAGCGTATGCTTCAACGTACACCTAATTATTTTGTTTGAAACGCACAGCACTAAACGTGCGTCAAATAAGAGTGATGCTTACCTAAGAAGCTGACATAAGGTAGGTAGCATATTATTCCTTTATATATACAAATACTACCTACTTTTATTTCTTTATTTTGTTTTACACACTAAATCAATTTCTCTACATTACTTAATTAATTTTGCATTAAAATATGTGTCAACCACCAATGAGAATATTTATTATTGACAAAGGAAGTATATATACTTATATACCCACATTTCACTAATATGGGGTGTGATCAATTGCTAACTATTTTAAGTTGCTAACTTGTTAACTCCTCAATGTATTGTATTAAAAATGTTAACACGATGACATTAAAATGTCAACACATAGTATTGTTGAACTTCAATATAATATGTTGATATTATGTGTTGACATTTTTAATACATTGTATTGATGAGTTAGCAGAGTTAGCAACTTAAATAGTTAGCAATATAACGCACCCCTTACTAACTTTTCATCAATTTTCTTTTAAAATTAAACAATTTCTTTAAACAGTCAAAACATGACAGAGCGGAGGAAATATATTTTTCAGTCCGTCTATTTTATGAAAACAAGACCAAAATCACCAGGCTGGTAGATGAACTCATATTTCACTAACTCATTCTCACATGCATTTTAGAGTGAACTACCTCAAAAGTCCATAACTTTTTGGGTTGTGACACCGCAGACCTCTAACATAAAAAAGTAGCATCAGAGGACCCTAGCGTTAAATATAATCACGAATCATGTTTTTTCGGACCAAAACACTCTCAGGCCCTAAAATGACATTTTTGTCACTCCATTATATTGCTGACATGTGATTTTTGTCGCAATCCTGCCAGCAACTTCTTATGTACTAATTTTCTAATAAGTTCTGGTATTTCATACGCAATTAAAAATTTGTCATTATTTACAATTTCTAATTTTATTACCATATACAGATTTATCATTATCTGCATTAATTAATATGAAAATAATAAAATGAGACCATTTCTTCCTTATAAAACTCAATTTCTGGTATTTTTTCGTGTTTCTGCTTCCCTTAATTTTTATTTTTGGTTTTTTACCTTGATTTATGGATCAATTATACTCCTATTTATTATGAAAATATCCTAATTTTTTATTATAATTTCTAAATTTAGATTGTCTTAATTTACAAGGATTAAATATATTTTTTTTAATTCAAATTAGGTTATTCCAAGGATTAAATAGCTAATATCACATGTTTGAATATTTTCAAAATATTACTCATGTTTCAATTTTATCATGAATGGCAATAAACTATGCAAATTTATATCTAAAGATTGAATGTTCATATGATGCTAAAAATTTCAGTTTGAGCTAAATTAAAATTCTCAATAAAATATCAATCATAAAAATCGTCTCAAAGTTACGCTTAGAGTAACAAAATAGTTCGATGATATATAATGAAGTAATATTTTAAATGTCAGTGCTTTCAAGAAAATAATTATTGTATAATTTAAATTAATGTGAAATATTTTCTATTCTGTGTACTATTGATTCTGATTTTATTGTATAAATAACTTCTCTTTTCCATATTTGTTTTGTTTTTCAATAAATTTTCTACATGATATAACTAGTTTATTGTTACCACTAACTAGAAATAGAGAGATATAAGAATTTTTTTTTACAAATATTGACAAAACTTTAATCACGTATAAAGTACCAGAATTTATTAGGAAATCATATAAGAAGAAATATGACATAATTCATATATCCGCGAATTTAGGGGTTGCCAAAAATACTTTTCCAAGCTATTTGGGCATTTTCATCCGAAAAGTGGCTAAAAAAACTTCATTTGTGATTGTACGTTAGGGCCTTTCGGCGGTTTTTTTTTTTTTTTTTTTTTTTTTTTTTTTTGTTAGGAATCTGTGGTGTCACACTCCAAAAAATTAGGATCTTTTGTGGCAGTTCACTCCATTCCACTGGCGGACCTATACTAATTGGGGGAGGGGCTTTAGCCCCTAATGAATTCATTTTTTTAATTATTTTCTACTATAAAGTTCTAAAATTTGTTCATATTCTATACACATTATTATATAAAAGCCCCTATTAATAATCTAAGTTACCTACAAATTTATTTTTAAGATAAAATTTGAGAATTTAGCCCCTATTCCCGTGCATTTCTGCGTTCGCCACTACTTCATTCCACATTTCACTTACCTTTTCAACCCACTTTCCATTACATTTATTAAATCACGTGCTTAATCAAAATATGACAAAATTTATAAAACGGAGGGAGTAAAACACTATTTTCCGTGCCTCATATATGCTTATACATAAAATAACGCTGTGAGCCGTTGAATAAGTAACATCAATATTACAGATTACTACTCCTTTTATCCAGAATTAATAAACATGTTTTTCTATTTTGATAAGACCATAAAATTATTCTTTTTTCGTGCTACGTACTACAGTACTATACTTTGTTAATAAGTTTATTTTTAACTCATTACTAATTATTTTTTTTATTTTTGTTACTATTTTTTACTCTCAACTCATTATTCTTGACTCTTTCTTTTGTGATCTTTCATCTATATAAGCTAAATTTGGTGCATAAAATTGATTAAATGATGAGCGAGGTGACAAAAGAATAACTAAAGAATGCAAATCAACATGATAGCCGTTCCATATAAGAAAAGAAAGAAGATGGAATATTAGGCAAAGTGACATCGTTTTGCTGGCAAACTCATCTGCTGTGCTATCCAAACCCATTATACAGATGGAGATCGAATAATGAAACAACTATTGATGTATTAGCAAATAACAATATGCAAATAAACTTAATCATATCTTCATTCATATGTAATCATAGACAACACACATTTTCTTTCACCAGAATACAACTGATGACTGATGATGTTTATTCCTTACTGGTATACAAATGTCGAGCATTCAAGCTAAGACAAATTTCAAAGCCTAGTCATCAAATCAAATTCACAGAGTTGCAACATTAACTTATGAATCTATGATTCAGAGAGCTCACAGCCATGCTGGGTTCTTGATAGGGGTAACAACTGCTTTCACTTGCAAGTAATTCTTGAGACCATATTCTCCCTTTTCCCGTCCGATTCCACTCATCTTGTATCCGCCAAACGGAATCGTAGCATCAAAGGTGTCGAAGCAGTTAATCCACACTGTCCCGACTTCAATGCTCTCATCAAGGTATTTGCAGTGTCAAGGTTATGAGTGAACACTCCTGCAGCAAGACCATATATGCTATTGTTAGCCCTCTGGATCACTTCATCGAGGTCCCTGAAATTCGCAAGAATAAATAACTAAGTCGGTTCTTCAGTTTCGTAATATTTTGCATAAAACTCTTTGAACGTACTTAAACTTCAGAATTGTTTGCACAGGTCCGAAGATCTCCTCCCTTGCAATCGGCATATCATCCTAGAACAGTTGCTAAATTAGTAACGGATGATCAATAAACTATCAAGTACCGAGTTTGTACATTTCACGCTTCACATAGCTGATTACCTTAACATTGGAGAAAACAGTTGGCTGAATGTAATATCCCTGTGTACCGTGTCTATCACCTCCAGTTTCAAGGGTTGCCCCAGCATCCTGTCCAATTCTGATATACTTGAGGATCTTCTCAAATTGTTCCCCATCGATCTGAAGTTCAAAACATTGTTGTATCAGTATTGCGGACAGGATGACAAGAGACGTCCTCAACATGTAATAATGCTAAAAAATGCACCCAGGGATAAGGAAGTACGGGCCTTGCTCTATGCCTGCCTTGAATGGATCCCCAACAGTACGCTTCAGGGCCCGTGCTTTTGCTTTCTCTACAAACTCATCATAAACCTTTTCATGCACGTAAGTCCTAGATCCAGCACAGCAGCATTGTCCCTGAAGAAATTTCACATGGTAGAGAAGATATTTCGTAAATTTAAGCAAAAAATCAGCAGTGGAACAATGACGGGTAAGAGCAGGAGATACCTGGTTGAAAAATAGAGCAGCGTGTGCTAGCTCAACAGCTTGATCCACATCAGCATCCTCGCAAACAATAAAAGGAGATTTACCTCCAAGTTCCAGAGTAACTGGCTTAAGATTGCTTTTGGCAGCCAGCTCAAGAACAATTCTGCCCGTATCTGTTGAACCAGTGAAAGCAATCTGCAAATACCAAAAGTGGGTCAAGCAAACATCAGGATATGCAGAGAGATGTATTTTCTAGAGAATATGATATTTTAAGAGCATATAGATAATGCAAGATTTAGGCCATCATTATTGTTGCTTTAGGCAATATAATTGGCAGTAGAATAAGTTTTCTGATCTGCTTGAACAATATAGAGGAAATGAGGCATATCAGAATACAGAAGCTAACACTATACTTAATCTAGCAGTAGTAATAGATCTATCAAAAAGTGACAAGGATCGTATTTCTGAGATTAGGAAAGAAAATAAAAGAGAGAAACTGTAGTATTGATTCTAAATCACGGCGAAAAACCCTCATAGGAAAAGCCACTATACGAATCCTTGGCAGCGAACATTTATGACTGGGGTAAGAACTTTATAAAGCAGAAGTACCTTGTCCACATCCATGTGGCTGCAAAGAGTAGCACCAGCTGTAGGACCAAATCCAGAAACAATATTCAGAACTCCATCAGGAAGACCAGCCTGTAGGAAAAAATACGAGCATCAACTACTAATTCATCAAATATATAAAGTCAACAACATTTTTTTCAACTGGGTTATGTTTGTGAATGAACAGAGGTGACACAAAGTTGATACTTTGGTCACTTCAAAGTTCTATATGAGCCAAAACAACTACAAATGGTAATAACAAAAATGCAAAAAAAAGAATATAAGGCTAGTCTGCGGAGAAGCAAAGTCAGCATACCTCATGCAATAGCTTGGACACAAGTAATGCAGACAATGGTGTCTGCTCTGCTGTTTTGAGAACAACAGTGTTGCCACAGGCCAGTGCAGGTCCAACTTTCCAAGAGGGAAGTTCCACGGGATAATCTGGCCAGCAACACCAATTGGTTCGTGCAAAGTTTGAACATGATGAGGTCCATCCGCTGGAACTGTGAGACCGTGAATCTTATCCGTCCAGCCTGTAGAAGAAACAAAATGGAAATTCAGACCGAACTAGGAGAATCCTTTAACTCGTATCTTCTCATGCATCTGAAGACTCACCAGCGTAATACCGAAATAATCTGGCAAACATTGGTACTTCTGTTTGAGCAGACTGTTCGAATGGCTTCCCATTATCCCAGGTCTCAAGTGCTGCGATTTCATCATTATGCGTTTCGACCAAATCAGCAAAACGTAACAATATCTTCTGCCTCCCCTGCAGCATTTGAACATGGAGAAATTAAGCACTACATAAGTCGAAATTCAGAAACCAAAGGCAGAAATGAAATGAGATAAGAAGTGTTACATAAGCCGTCATCCTTGGCCATGGCCCTTCATCAAAAGCCTTGCGTGCAGCAGATACTGCTCGATTTACATCTTCTCATCTGTGTAACCCGCCAACCCATTCGGGCCAACCTGTTTAGCCTGTTTTGTATTCGGGTAATAAAATTACAGCCCTAACCCGCTCATATTACCGGGTTGTTCGGACCGACCCATGGGTTTCGGGTTGAATTGACATCCCTAATTAAAACTCATACCATTTTAAAAGTTTCTATTTAAAAAAAAAAAGAGATAATGAAAGAGTATGATTTGATTTAAATGACAATTATCCTATTCCAAACAAAATTTGTTCTCTTAAAACCAGCATTTTAAAATTTGAACCAGATCGATCAATTCATCTGATTTGAACATAAGACCGTTGAACCGTTTTCAGGAGGCCATTGATCCCTGCAAGGCACTGGAGGTACCTAGAAGCATTGTGGTAGAAGAGCATATACAAATAATTACTATTTCCATTTTTCAAACTGAAAGCAAATTTTAGAAGCAAGATCTTCATCCGTACACAGAAATCAAAATATGAAACTGAAACTGAAACTGAAACAAAAACAAAATGTGGTCAAATTTAGCAATTTCACAAAATAATTTCCTCGTATAATTAACATAGCAGGTGTAGTTAAAGCGACTGAGTAGAATCCGCAAACAGAATAAGTTACTACAAAAGTTGCATGCAGCTAGTTACACCAGAATAAAGGCGAATCTAACGATAATGCCCCCGGGGGTGGAGTAGCAGACTAAGTGTCTTCTATGTTCTCTTGATCTTCGAAAAAGTTCCAGTCTCTGAAAAATAAGTACTCTGAGTTCCTCCAAACTGGTTCGCCTGAGGATTTGAAAGCTCGATTCCCTGAAAAGCATGTCAAATCTTCACTCAGTAAACCAAAGTACAAGCAAGTTAGCAAATGTAAGTAATAAATTAAGCTTGGGTAGGGTCCATTTGCTAGGGTACATAACTCCTCTATCATCTTGGAGTTATTTGAACTAAAATGTGTGTTCTTATCATGTTCTGTAGCATTATCTATCTTCTCTATCAAACTCCCCCTAACCGAAACCAATGTCACAGGGAAGCATCAAACCTGGACGGGTGTGAAAGCCAGACTTGATGTCAGTCCAGAAGTTGCACCACTGGTTCCATAACTCCTGTCCTTAAACCTGAAAAAAATAAATTGCATAAATAAATAGTGATTGTCACTCATCAGCTATGAAAGCAGTAAATGTGAAGCAGAACTTCAGAGCAACTCAACTATTAAGCTTATAAGTTTGGAAATCGAGAGAATCCAATACGACATCAATAAAAAAAACTGCTATACTTCAACAGAAATGCAAGGAAATCATACTTCTTGGCTACTTTAGCAGCAAGTTTGCTCTGTCCAACAGATACACGAAGCTTTCCACTACCAGCCTGACCGAGCATTCCATAACCTTCGCCAAGTCCATCACCTTCAAGAAATCATGAAGTCTTAGGATGAGCATATATTAGTAGCCTAACACCTGCAAAATAAAAATGTACCAATCCTACTTTACATAACAAACAACACAGTTAGTATAATGGTACCTAGTGAACTCTCCTCTGGTATCCCGAACTGCATCCTGTTAGCCAGCTTCCGCATGTCTGTAATAGCATATCTGATGGAAATTGCAAGAACATTAGGATTTTGACTTGGAAGTTGGAAAATATTAATTTCAACTAAAAATGAAAAAATATAATTTAATGAAGAAATAATCAATAAGGAAATTCAAGCACCTTTCTTTCATCTTCCTTAAACGCCGACCTCCTCTCTTCTTTCTGGGCTCTGAATCAGGAACCGGAAGTGGTTTAGGCTGCTTAGCAGGAGGCGGCTCTTGCCACTTCTCTATCTTTTTGTGAATCTCTGCGCGCAAAGTTCTCCCAGTTTTTCCAGCTGGGTCTCCCCTAGTAGAGTCTACACGTGCAGCAAGAGTGGATTTTGAAGCCAAAAGTCGACAAGCACGCATTCTTAAGGAAGGCGGAGTACTCTGGAAAATCTCAGTTTGCTCCAAATAGCCAACACGAAATTGGGATGTTGCTGTTGAAAACCCTGCTAAATTCTTCTTTTTGGCACCAAGAAGCTGAACGTTGCATGCAGGCATTTTTGCTAATGCCGAAAGACCACCAGCTGTACCAATTATTTTTGCCGCAACAGCACTTCCAACTATGGCTGAGAGATTCGGGGCAATATACCCCATTCGACTCTCCACAAAATCAAGAACCTTTTTCTTTGCAGAATCTAGAGCAAGTGCGCGATCACATGCATCAATTGTCTTTTGCAAGACATCCTCCGGAAGAGGCTTTCCACTAGTAGTTGATGCTGTGACAGAAACCACCATAATAATAGCAGACGGTAAAAATCCTTCAAGATCAACAAGCGTCAGATCCATTTCATTAGCAATCTTTTTAACAACCCGGGCATAATCAATTGGGTGGTGAACAAGAGATTCAAGTTCTGGAAATTTCAAGCGATACTTGTCACGGATGAAATTGTGAATTATCACAATCTCATTTTCAATATCGACAGACAAGGCATTACAATCAACTATCAACTGATACTCTGGATCATCTTCCAAAACAATTCCATGAGTGGAGTTCTCAGACCCATTTTCCAATGCATCTTCAACTTTCTGCAATAAAAATCAAATGTTACCAACTAGTATTACATTAATAATGAGAAAGAAGGGGCGAATCATTCACTCTAAATACAGACCTATACAAGGAAATCAGTTGCGGAATAAGACAAGGGAAATGCAACAACAGAACCACCCTAAAGAAAAAGCAAGCAGCATCAGATAGATTAACTAATCCAAAGACGCATAGCATAACACAGTGGATATTGGATACATAGCTAGTAGTCTAAACTAAAACAACCTGCATGATGTCAGTAAATCGCTGAGTTTTTTGTAGCTTCGACACACTATCAAGATCATCATAGTTAAGTGCTTCTATATCAGCTAAATCACCATCTACGTCTTCTTCCATGTGCTCAGCATCGTCGTTATCTGCTTCCTGAATCAAAAGTACTATCAAACTAGGTCCACAGCCAAGAAAATAGCAAAAAGCGGAAACGTTAGGTGCTAAGTGGAGATGAACATCATGAACGGAGGACACAGCCATTACATGCAATATCGTATTCACATTCTAATAAAACTCGCATATACTTACCAGAAGATCATCTTCATTATCAGACAATTCATCAAGATCAGCCAGAAAAGAGTCATTCAGAGTTGCCTGAAACAAAATAATGTCCTGTTAAATTTAAAACTTCAAGAGATGGTCTTCACTGAGTACATAAATCTACTCTTGACGAGGCGTGCAGCAATTCAATTGGCAAATACCACGGACTATATGGCTTTAGGACAAAACCATCGAGTACCATATATTATGGACTATTAAAATGTATGAAGACTCACAAGCAAAACATTAGAAGATGTGTCTCAGAGAGAAAATGGTTGGCTCTAGGTGATCTCAATAAACACGGTTGGCTCTAGGTGATCTCAATAAACACGACCAGGAGAAAAGGAGATCGAGCATGACAGATACGCAACCACAAAGACAACACACTTCACTGTAGCCAGAGGCCTACAGCATTATGCAGGAAAACATGGGATTAGGGAAAGTGGAATTGATTCTTTTACTAAACGATTAGATAAGCCAGATGATTTAACAGCACTAACAAGGAAGATTATCAATTCCATTCCAGTACCCATCTCTTCTCCAGACTCCAACAGCAACCCAGAGTTCGTATAAACAACAATTGTATAAATTATCGATAAACAAGATTTAAATTTTAAACACATGGAACGCAGCCATCTCATGAAATCTGCAACGCCTATCAATAAAAACAACGTTCGCATCATTTTAATTTAACCACGACTCAACTAAAATCCAGGCACGTATACAATACAAACAGAAGATATAGTCCGAAGTAGTACGCAACACCAATTCATGAGTGTCTAGTAAAAACTAAATCGATTAAAAAATATCCAATCGAATTACCATATCTCGCTGATGCCCTAAATTGCTTGATGCGAACGGATTACCGCTCGAGAAAAAGGAGCGGAATTGCTAAATTCCTGCACAGAATCAGATAACGAAGAACAAGTTCAAATTAGAATCCTAGGGCTCCAGAAGCGTATTGCTCAGGGCATCTCCAACGATGCTGCATAACGCAATTTTGCAGTGAAACAAAATTCCAACCATACTCAAACACGCATACAAATCTGTCCTTTTTTTGCGTTTGTGAACAGTATTCCTCCATCTTTGCAGTAGCACTGTAGCTCGACGCAAAACTTACCAGAAATTACAATTGAGTCCTTCCTTTTGATGATATTCGAAGAAGATCGAGAGCCAAGGGATGCAGAAACGGAAAATTGGAGAAGAAGAATTAGATGAAGAAACAATTACCTGATTATAGAGAGTTGTAGATGGTTGAAGAATTTGGAGATGAAATCGAAAATACAGAGAAGGGAGAAGGGGGAAAATTCAGAGGGGAAGATTGAAGAGTAACGGCGATGGGAGGGAGAAGGGGAAATTGCAGAGAAGGGGAAGATAGAAGAAGAAGATGACTGGAATTGAGAGAAAATTATGGCATGGGCTAATTAGATTTTAATTGGCATGGGCTAATTAAACATATGTATTTGTTTTTGAATTTGAGATGGGCTAATTAATTATCATATGGGCTAATTCATTACAACATGGGCTACTTAATTATCATATGTTTAATGCAGTCTATTTATTTGTTTTAGGATATAGACGGTTTCATCAATATTTTGTTCAACAAGTTAATTGCTATAGTATTTATTTTATTAGTATTAATTATTTTATTGAGTATGAATTGTAATATTATAATACAATAAATTAAATAATAGTACAATATTTAATAATAAAGTACTCCTATTTTACATAACACACCACAATTGATCCTACAAATGGAAATTACATTACAACGACATAAAATTAAAATAAAGACAAACGACAATTACAATAACAAAATGAAAAACATAATCTAATAATCCGGTAATCCAGAACCAGAACCTCCTATATTATCGAAGTACGAAGGATATGTTCCAGTTGCATAATTATTTGGTTCTTGTTGCTGAGCTCTTTTTTGTAAAATGCGTCTTCTCTCAGCTTGAAAATAAGCACGACTATCAGGATCGACTATAGAGCTCAAGTCCATAGCCATGATTTTATTTTCTTCCTTGATATTTTGCCATATTATATGTTATCTTTGTTGCATTCAAGTTTCGGATGACACAGTGAGGTCAGGGAAGTTGGACAATGATTAACAAAGATGATCTAAACACCCACGTACCGTTTACTTTGTAAAACCTAGGATCACGTAGTACTCCATTATTTTAGTTGGTGGGGCGTCAGAAAAGGATGTGTTTCTAAAATCATAAATTTTGGAAAAAAAATTGACGTTTCTCCAACTCGACCGATTAGTTCACTTACATAATCTGACTTGCCACATCGAATTCAATTTAGGAAAAAAAATTGAATTCGTGGGAAATACACTATAAGACATAAATTTGTGATATTAACAACCAAATTTTAAATTAGTGGTAAATATCATATTTTGGCCGGACTTTATTACCATTACACCTATAATTTTTCTTGTCATAAGGGCCAAAATATTGTTGCTTTGTAGGATAGACTATCATTTAGTATTTTTTAACTTTAGTAATCTGTCTTCGTAAATAGAGGATTAGGGATGTGCTTAAAAAACAACTAATTTAAGGTTTAATATACATCCAATCTCGTGCTGCCATGTGGCACGAAACATGAAATATTGTAAACACCAAAATGCAATATACATTTGTAGAAGCTGTTGATGGATTTCGACTGATTGCATTTTCGTTATATGCATATTGCATTTTATATTGTTAAGTTTTGCATTGTAGACATAGACGGTTTAATTTGCATTTTATATATTTTGTTTTATTTATGTTAAAATGCAAAACTCAACAATATATAATGCAATTTGATGCAATCTACTTCTGCTATAACTAAAGTGCAATTTGCGGAAATTCATCTACACCTTCACAAGTAATATTTTGCCATAAAAGTCTGTCCCACATTTGGAGTAACATTTAGAATTTCCATATTTGCACATAAAATTTTACCCCATTATTCACTAAAATTACACCCAAATGTCATTATCTATATTAAAATAAATCAAAACAAAAATAAAAAATCAAAAAGTCAAAAAGGGACCCACCTTCAATTAACTCATTTCATTTATTACACACTTCATCATCTCACTTCATTTATTACACACTCCATCATCTCACTCCACCATCTCATTTCATTTATTACACACTCCACATCTCACTTCATTAATTACACACTCTACAAATTCTTTAAGATCCGTGTTATAACTAAATGTTACTACAAATGTGGAACGGAGGGAGTATTAAAGAACTAGCTGAGCAGATTGATACTTGTACATATAGTAAGTTTCCTAAAATGAAAACAACATCTTCTCTACTTTTTTATCTCTCTTACTTTACTCTCTTTTCAACAACTCACAAAATAACACTACATAAAATCTCGTACCGATTCCCAAATATTTCATTTTAAGTGGGACGGATGGAGTATATTTCTGCTTTTTACTAATTCAATCAGTGTAACGCTTTTGTTTCCCGCATATTGGATAGATGTTACTCCATAATTGCATTTGGGTTTCATTTTATAGAGCTAAAGTTTTACCAAAACCTTGATTTGGTATTTAAAATTTTTAATGCTCATTTTGCAAAATCTATAATATAATATAATGCTGTTGATTAATCAGGTTTATTTATGAAGACAAAGAAGTATTGATTTGAGAGGAAGCCACGTCAGCGCTGCTTGGTTTTGTAAATGGACAACTAACTTTCTACAGACAATTAAATGCGTCGCCGCTTTATTAACTACCCAATTGTTTTCAGACCAAATTCTTAACAGTTTGGAAAATGAAAAAACTCTTGAAATTTGTTTCCTCATGCCAACCCTCCAAATTTCATTCGAGGTTTTACTGCGATCGCCCACCTTCTTCTCTCTCCAATCATCCTGGTGCGTCTTATGCATGCCAATCATCAATTTCGACTCTTTTCATTGCTTCTTGAGGTTTTGTATTGGCATGATTTGTGTGAATTGGGTATGCATTTGGTCCAGTTGAAGAAAGACTCTACCGTTTGGCTATTTTGTGGTTTTTATAATTCCTTAATGTGATTGTGGTTACGAACAAAGTGCCCAAATTCGGATGTAATTATCACATCCCTAAGAATCGAATCTCCTTAGGTTTTTGTTTGATCTGCTTCTCAATTACCTCCAGGACCACTCGCTTATTATAAGAGTCTCGTTAATCAAGGGAAGTTGAAACATGATTCTTACCAGGAAAAGGTTGTGTTCCAGCTCGAAAATCTACTCCAGAGGCTCCACCAGTATGAGAGAGATATGGAGGAATACCATGTGAGCTTATGTTTGAGATGATGCTCGTCTTTTTCTCCATGATTTACTGTCTTTTCGCAGGCAAACCTTGCTAAGTGGGAAGAGAATCGGGAAAATGAGAGGCGGAGACTATTGTTGGACGAGGCCAAGACAAAACAGCAGGCTGGTGGATCATCACCCGTGAGCAGGAGAAGGAGTTTTATGAACAAGTGGCTGTCACGGTGAGGCAAACCGTTCCATTCTCTCTATTGCTCGTATTGAGCTCTGCTTTACTGCTGTTTCTTTCCCGCTACATTGATGATTTGTCTTGATGTAGCACAAGTGCTGATAGTGTTGAGCCCGGCGTGGGAAAGTGGGTGTCATATCTGAACAGAGAAAAGAAACTAGATGTGATGGTTGGGCAGCGTCCTACAGCTCCTCCGGCCCCAAAAGGATTGTACATTTATGGAAATGTTGGAAGTGGTTTGCTGCTTCATCTTACTTCATCTTTAATATGGTCGCTTGATTCAGTCTTATATAATCGAAGTTTACTTCATGATCTGTTTTCAAATTGTGAATTTTCATGGTGGAGTCTTCCTCATGCAGGGAAGACAATGCTAATGGACATGTTTTATGGTGCCACAGAGGGAATTGTTCAACATCGGAGACGGCTTCATTTTCATGAGGCAAGTGCTTGATAAACTGTAGTAGTATATATGGATGATCTGTTCTTGAGATAATAAAGTGGCACGGTTTAGTTTATTTTATCAGAAATCCTGATCATCTAAGATTAACATCGGCAGGCTATGCTTCAAATTCATGATCTCATGCATAAAGTGTGGAAGAGTCGAAAGATGGAGGAGTCTTTTCAATCTAGCATTTCCAACTGGGTTATGAGTCTTCCATTTGATACAAAAGTTAAGGAATGGCTGGTTGAAGAAGAGAAATATAAGCAAGAGATGAATATGAAAAATATTCTTCCAGCTGTTGCCGACAAGTTTCTCACTGATGCACAAGGACATCGAAGAGGAGCCAGTATTCTATGCTTTGACGAAATACAGGTTTGACAACTGTGCCCACCCCCTCCAAGTTTATCTCATAAGCAACTCACCGAGTAATGTTTAAACCTTTGATGTAGTATATAGGACTTGCACAATTTTAATTGTGTCGTTACACTATCTTTTCTCTGTTTGTGTCCTCTGAGCTGAGAAGCTCAACATCTTGGTTTATTTTTCTTGCTACAGACAGTTGATGTATTTGCTATTGTGGCCTTATCTGGAATTGTGAGCAGACTATTGAGCACAGGAACTGTTCTTGTCGCTACAAGTAATCGCGCTCCCAGGGATCTAAATCAGGTTTGCCTCAGCTAAAATCTTCTAGATGATGGACCCTCCTGTCACGGTTTCATTCTCTACAAATAAAAAAAATCTCTTCCTGTTCAGGATGGCATGCAGAAAGAGATATTTGAAGAACTTCTGGCTAAAATGGAGGATCACTGTGAAAATGTTCTGATTGGAAGCGAAATTGATTACCGGCGTCATATAGCATTGAGTTCATCTGATCAGGCAAGAACTTGTAACCTCCAGTCGTACGATTGGTGTATAATTTTTGATTATGTGATAATTTTTTACTCGAACAAGTAGTTTTGGTTCAACCTTGAACTTGGTAGTTGAAGAGTGTAATTAGATTGACTTGCTTGAAATGTGTTTTATTGATATTGAGTTTTTTGGTGAGTGATCAGACTCATTACTATTGGCCTCTCGATAGTACCAAAACGAAGGAATACGAGAGTATGTGGAACAAGATTGTCGGAGAGTCTGGAGAGAGGGTTACTTCTCAAACTCTTCCGGTGATGTTTGGAAGGTACCAAAGTGATAAGAACTAATCAATATATATCTGGCTTTTGATTGATATATCATATTTTGGCAGAACATTGGAAGTGCCTCAGAGCTGCAACGGGGTGGCACGGTTCACATTTGAATATTTATGTGGCCAACCGGTATGCTCCGCCGTTCGGGTCAATTGTTTTGCAATATATTTATACCTTTTTCTAAATCAAGCCTAGATTACCTTACATTGTAAATTCTACTTGTTGAATCCAATTGAGGTGTGCTAAGGTTTTGTCCTCCATGTTAGTTATCTTATTTCCTTTTCTGTAATTAGTCTCGCATAACAATTGCAGATTGGGGCAGCTGATTATATTGCTATCGCCAAAACCTTCCATACAGTCTTCATTGCAGATATTCCTGTTATGAGTATGCGTATCCGAGATAAGGTACCTATTTCTGGTCTTATTACCTTCACAGAAATTAATTCTGAGCTAAGCTTTGATGAACTAAACAATCATCCTTTTTAGGCCAGAAGGTTTATCACACTTGTCGATGAACTGTACAATTACCATTGTTGCCTGTATTGCTCTGCTGCTGCTTCCATCGATGATCTATTCCAAGGAACTGATGAGGGTGTGCTGTTTGATTTAGAAAGGCAAGCATTCGTGAATTGCTTCATTTCACCCTTCATCAACACTTTAGCTACCCTCAACCTTCTTCACTGTGTAATGATTGTGTTTTCATTTTGCTTTGCAGCTTTCAATTTGAAACAGAAACAGAAAGCACGAAACTGAGACGAGATGTTTCCTCAGAAGGCAGTGTGAGTTCAGGAGGAACACCCACCGCAATAGTTTCCCTTCTATCTGGTCAAGAGGAGATGTTTGCATTCAGAAGAGCTGTGAGTATATCTCCTTCTGCAGTTCCTTGTACATCCAAGATGAGATTCTTTTCCTTTTATCCGGTTTCTAGTCGAGCAAATAATCAAGCATGAATCACGTCTTTGTCTTCTTCTTGAGGAAGATCTCAAAAGCTCATCGATCCGGATAAGCACCTAGCATGAACATGACGGTATATGTAGATATATATGTATACATTCTTGAAGACATATAAGCACAAAATGCAGTGAATTGGAAATGTAGCTCTTGTCTGCAAAAAGTTAACAGAAGAGCAACCATTTTCTTGATTTCATGGATTCAAAATGCTACTCCCTATTTATTTGACTGGATTCTTGATCACTGCGTGCTGCTAGAATCTAAAAGATGTTGAATTGTTGCAGGTTTCGCGTCTGATTGAAATGCAGTCGCCGTTATACCTTGAAGGCGTACGCTATATTCATCCTTATTACCAAGGAAAGGAACAAGGTTCGGAGATGGGCATCCATAGATAATACCGTTCTTTTTTAAGATGTACTACTAATTCTTATTTATGGAACTACTGTCTGACCATTTTGGTCTATTAGTAGATACATTCATTAGTGTTTGGAGAATAAAAACTTTTTGATTCTTGAATACATGTATTTTTATGGTAGAATTGAAGGGTCTTACTTCTTAGCATAGATTTGAGATTGTGTGTTCACTGTTGTGTGTGTGTGACAGATGCCTCTTATCAACAATGACTTATTTTCAAGTTTAGTTGTGTGTGTGTGACAGATGCCTCTTATCAACAACGGCTTGCACTACAATTGTAACAATTATACGTAACAGTGGTACATATTAATAAATTGTAAATTAGTACTTACATAGTTTGAATCTCAACAAATGGTGACATTTCATTTTCAGTTCTAGTAATGGTAATATTAAAGTAGTAGTAGTAGTAGTAGTAGTAGTAGTAGTAGTATGAGATTTCTATTTTATGCAACAAAATCAGACTCTGCAACTTGCAGATATTAACCACAGGAAAAATTCATCCCCTCATTTTATGTGAGTCTGTGAAGAGGGAAGAACAAAGTCCCACCTCACCTTTTTTTCTGTTCCTCACATAAAAGAACACTTCATTGATACCTCCGCATCCATCCATCAAACTCATTGCACATCTAATTACTATATCCATATTATAATTACTATATGATTGCTGATGTAGCATCTTACACTATTTCCCCTAGGTAGGTCTACTATCTCGATTTAGAATATTTTCCTATATGCTCACCTACCCAGTTGTTTACAATGGAGTTTCAGCCAACCCATTTGCCCAAAATCGCATCTTTTCCCCCGTTACCTTTATCATTCCTCCTCGAGACATGAAATAAGTTTTGTGTTGAAATTATCACACGCACAGAGAAGCAAGGCGACTCTGTGTGATATAGTTTTTCTCTTTCTGCTTCTAGGTTTCTGGAGATATTGAATGATGGGTGGTAGAGCAGAAATGAAACCTCTATCGTTCAAGAAAGGTAGTAGGATTTTATCAGATTCTCATTTGGGCCTTCATTGGAGCAATCAAGATTGCAACTTTCATCCAGGTGGTGGGTTGTTTGCCTCTGTCCAAATGGGAAATGAAGGAAATGGGGGTCTGAAATTACCCTGTGCTGATTTTCTACTGAAATATGTTTCATTGCCAGAGGAAAATGGTTTGGGGGAAAAGAAGAAAAAAAGAGGGCTTAAGCTAAAGATTAAGATCCCTAATCCCTCGTTAAGGAGGTTAGTTAGTGGTGGAATTGCTGGGGCGGTTTCTAGGACTGTTGTTGCTCCTTTGGAAACGATTAGGACTCACTTGATGGTGGGTAGCAGTGGGCATTCCACAACTGAGGTGTTCAACAACATTATGCAAACAGATGGATGGAAAGGATTGTTTAGAGGGAATTTTGTTAATGTGATTCGTGTTGCCCCGAGCAAAGCCATAGAGGTAAGAGGAGTTATAGGACGTTGTCTAAGTTATGTCGATTGTCTCAACTTTGATTTCCAGCCTCTCTGTTTTTTAAGTCTGTGGTTTTAAGCTTTACATGGTTTGTTGTTAGCTGGTGTTCATTGTAAATACTGCTACTACTTAATTTGTAGAGATACGCTACTGAGTTTGGGCACTTAAATGGTTTATATAATGAGGTGTATAAATAGGTAACTTATCACTGTGGTATATGTATTGAATTGTAAATTTTGTATTTTGTGAAGGTTGGGAAAAATGAGATTTAAGAGGGTGAAGTTGCAACATCTTATGTACTTGAATCTGTCGATTACTGTGGCACACGGCATACAAGTTACTCTCATGATGTAGATTTTAATTTTATTCTTGTTATTGTATTCCTCCTTGAGTTCTGTATGTTCTCTAGGAATCCCACAATCTTCCTACCCACATAGCACTCCAATTTTCCCTGTCAAGATCAAGTTCACAGTTTCTCTACGGAGCAAGACCTATTACGCAACAATAAGTAGGCTTTCTAGAGATGAAAACTCTCTAAAGTGGAATATGTTGTTTCATATCCGAGTAGAAACTACCTATATCCAGCTCCCAGCCCCTTGGTTATATATATACCATGAATGCCTTGATCTTCAAAATCATTCACAAACCAAATCTTTCGATGTGAACATAATATTTCCGGCGACCTTTTAGCTTGTCTGTGTTGGTGTTGAGTATGTCACTTTATAACTTTGGACCTTGCTGATATTTCTGTTTTATATGACTTTTTAGTCTTTGTACTCCTTCCTATCTCTGCTGAATTCGTTTTTTTCATGTCTAATTTTGACAAAAGATATGATCATCTCCCTCAATATGTCCTACAACTATTTAATTTATTTGCTTTCACCGATTGGAGATTTAAGCACTGTTTCCTGCTAAATATTGAGCACCATAAACACGTGCTGAGCTGATGTGCATATGTTTGCTGCTCTTACACATAACCTTGAATCATATGTTTGCTCTACCCTTTCTTGAAAACTACACTTTCTGTTGCAGTTATTTGTTTATGATACTGTCAACAAGAACTTGTCTTCAAAACCCGGTGAACAGCCCAAATTACCCATTCCTCCTTCTCTAGTCGCAGGCGCCTCAGCTGGGGTCACCTCGACACTGGTCACCTACCCCCTCGAGCTACTCAAAACTCGACTAACCATACAGGTATGTAACTAATATACTTCATATCTGAAGTTCTTTTCAATTTCCAGACCATTTATGCTACTCGCTCACAGAGAGGAGTCTACAACGGTCTGCTGGATGCATTTGTCAAAATACTGCAAGAGGGTGGTCCAGGCGAGCTCTACAGAGGCCTCGCCCCAAGCCTCATTGGAGTTATTCCTTATGCTGCCACCAACTACTGTGCGTACGACACTCTACGAAAAGCCTACAGGAAAATCTTCAAAGAAGAAAAGATAGGCAATATAGAAACACTCTTGATCGGGTCAGCAGCCGGCGCTATTTCTAGCACTGCCACGTTCCCTCTTGAAGTTGCGCGTAAGCACATGCAGGTAGGGGCTGTGAGCGGGAGGCAGGTGTACAAGAACGTGCTGCACGCTCTCGCCTGCATCCTCGAACGAGATGGGATAGGAGGTTTGTACAAAGGGCTTGGCCCGAGTTGTCTGAAGCTGGTGCCTGCTGCTGGGATATCTTTCATGTGTTATGAAGCATGTAAGAAGATTTTGGTGGAGAAAGAAGAGGATGCATAGGGAAATCTGTTTTGCAGAATAAATCCCTCAGGGGTTTAAGTTTAACCATGTCAATTGACATTTTACAGGTTTCTTTACAAAATTTGTTTTAGTGTAGGAATTTTTGCTCGGAATTGTAGTATGTTTTTGAGATGAGAATCGATATGGTTTTTTTTTTTTTTTTTTTTCTGTTTGCTTGAACTTATTTTGTGTAAATGAGGTATTTTTGGGTCGACCTTGTTTTTTTACATTTAAACCCTTTTGTTTTTTTGTAATGTGATGGAGCTCAACCAACTGTTAATACCAATCAACTAGAAGAATCCAATTCGAGCAAGTTTCCAAAACTCGAAAGCCTTGAATTTAGATAATGTTAAATAGCATAATCAAAGCTGACATGGTTTTCTAGTTTCTACATAGTACTAAGTTCTAGTTACTATCGTAAAAGACATCATTTTAACACCGACAAGATTAGTCTTTGTCTACCTAGATTTGACTTCATAAACATGTACTCTCATTCTACTCTTTGCCTCTGCCATCCTGTCCGATTTTCCCAAAAATATCTCAATCTAAAAGAATGAAAAGAAATTATTTTTGCAATAGAAGCTCTAATGCAAGGAAACTAAACAAATGAGCAGAAATCTCGTATTGTTGTAGCCAGCCATCCTTGCCTTGGGAAAGGGCCTCGAGCCCGGCTCGTCCCTCATGTCTACCGTCAGTGTCCTGATCTCTTTGTGCATCACAAAATGTAAATATGTTTGTTTATGTGGTAAATATGTTGATAACAACATATTTACCACATAAACAGACACGTGTGCAAAATCATATGCATATAAGATACTATCTTAGACATGTCTACATCGTTTTTCACATCTACAAACTCGTACGAGCAAGCATGTCATACATCAAGAACTCTAATTTCTTGAATTTGGATGGTAAGGGGAAATGACAACATACTATATTTCATTCCATGATCCTTGGCAACTTCCTCTCTCTAGCAGCAACTTACATACAACAACTCAAGCTCTAGCAGCAGCTAATGCATTCTACAATAATCTAACTGCACGCCATCATCAACTGGAGAAGAAGCTAGCTCGACAGAATCAACCCCTTCTCAACATGACAAGAGTGAATAGAGATCCAATGCAGCATTGCCTCGAAGGGAAACTCTCCGTCACCCTCTCACTTGTATTCTTCACATCCAACATCTGAACATCACATTCCTACTTTCTTCCCTCTTGCGCTCCTGCAGTCGTGTTCTTCAGTATCTGCAAATTGTATCCGATTTAGGAGTAAGAACGCATGACTGGGTGATGTATTCCCAAGATGCTTTCTAAAGCACAAAGAGCCGTAGTTCACAATGAATGACTTCTGCATTCACAACATCTTCCAAACAATTTTAAACATTATGGAAAAAAGAATTTTGATTTCTAATAGAGACAATGAACGACATGACAAACGAGACACTATAGGCATAGGATCTAAGTTTTTTCAACTTCAGAAGACTTAAACATTTAGTCCACGGATAGAAGGCAATAGAATTGAGTTGCGTACAATGTCTATACTACATATTCCCATTCGATTAAGCTATCTAACCTTTCATGTATCTTGAACAATGAATCACACAAGGTTATACTTTATCCCCATGGTTAGGCAAAAACATGAAGAGCAAGACATTGTGATAACACATACACAAGCTCAAATTGTTCTACGAGTTTCTTGTAAACAAGGTATTCTTGAACAAAGTAGGAGTAATAGTACTAGCAAGCAGCAAAAATCAAACTTGTACCTGTCTAAGCATTTGGTTCTCATTTTGCAAAGTGGAGAGCCTCTCTTCAAGCTCAGCATTCTTAGTTTCTAACTCCTTAACTCGAGCCTCCAAATCGATCAAATACGCCTTCTTCCTCTCCCTCGCTTGCTGAGCTGAGACTCTATTCCTCAACAGCCTTGCACCAAAAAAAGAAAAATTGAAAACAATTACCAAAATGCACTTGACATATAACCAACAGCACCAAGACAAAAACCTCTCCCTAAACAGCCCAAATGCATGACTGGTCTGTTTTCAATACCCATCACAATAAGGCTAAGCTCATCCTAATTTTGAGGGGACCCAAAGAATATGTTCGGACAAGAGGTGACATGGCTTGATATGATTGGATAAGGATACGCCTTAATTACTTAACATACCGTTTTAACCTCTTGTTTTCTTTGTCAGCAGGGCTCCTCCCTCTCCTCTTCGAGCCGGCAGCTGACGGCTGCGCGGGCCCCGCTAACAAACCTCCATCCCGGCCTGAGGTTGTCGTGCCGGCTGCCTCCGCACCCATCTCCGGCACTCTTCTGATCTCATCATCACTCTCCATTCCTTCACCAAGATTCAATTTTGAAATGAGGAGTACAAAGTATATTCTTTGATCCGTTATAATTCACCGAAATGCACCCGAATCCGAATAACACAATCTCACATACTTCCTAAAATTGATCAACATCGCTCACTCATTCTAAGCTAGGATCTTTGATCTTACTACAAGTCTACAACCTAAAAAAAAAAAAAGAGTTTTGATTTACAACAAGCAAAGACTGAAACTTTTTATAAATGAAATTCAGAGATAGTAGAAACTAAAGTACACAGCCATCTCACTAATGCAGCACGTAGCAAAAAACTTAAAAAGAATCCATTTTGGTAAGGAAAAATGAGTTTTGAGAAGCAAATCCAAATAATACCTTCTTTAACTTCAGCGTTAAGGGCAGAGCTAGAAGATCTCTCACTGCTAGAAGGCAGAGAGCTGGCGGCGATAGAACTCGTGGCTTGTTCTTGCATTTCTCCAACTAATAAAAAACACAGCCAAGAAGAATTGCGGCAGGAGAGAGAAAATTACTAAAAAAATATATATAGAGAATGTAGGATGAGTGGTAATTCAGGCTTCAGAGAGAAAAAGAGCGGGACGTAAATGTTGGAGAGAGAAGAAAAGAGTGAAGCTCTGAGCTACAGTAACCGTTAGATAGAGCTTAATCCGACGAAGCAGAGGCAACCATCGTGGCGGTGTTTGAGCCATAACGTGTTCGATTAATCAAAGGTCGATGAGGCGGTAACGTGATCATATTCCATCCGTTCGATTATAAATTTCATCGGACGGCTGTGATTGGTTGGACTAGGTGCATTGAATTGGGTGTACTCTATTTTTGGGCAGGAGATATGTAATTTCTGCTTTCACCCCTCGGAATTTGAAAATCACTATTTCACCCCTCAAGTTTTCAACAATAAGGTGATTATTTACTAGTAGTACTAGGGCTGACAATTTTTAGCACGACACGGACGAGCACGAAATTAATGGACATGTGTCAAAGCTTAATGGGTTCGTGTTCTTATCGTGTCGACACGAAAATTTCGTGTCGTGTTCGTGTTAACATTAAGTAATACTCCCTCCGTCCGCCATTAAATGTCCATTTTTCCTTTTCTGTCTGTTGCCAATAAATGTCTCATTTCACTTTTACTATATTTGGTAGGTTGACCGTACATTCCATTAACTCATTCCACTCACATTTTATTATAAAACCAATATAAAAAAGTAGGTCTCATATTCCACTAACTTTTTTACCCACTTTACTATTTAAAGTCAAATAATTTCTTAAAACCCGTGCCGGTCAAATATGGGACATTTATTCACGGACAGAGGGAGTAATATTAATATATTATAATATTATTATTTTATTATTTATTTTAAAATTTAAATTAGGTTTAGTCAAATGGAGCACTCAGTATTAGCGTGAAAATAGATTTTTCATTTTTCATTCTAAATTGATTATTATAGTGTCGTTATTGTGTCATGTCATATATGCGTTGTTATCGTGTCGTGTTGATCTGAAGTGGTTCGTGTCGTTAATAGGTTTATGTCGTGTTCGTGTCTGATGGTACCGGGTCGTGTTCATATTCGTGTTTGGAGTTTTCTTTATGGATCGTGTTCGTGTTTGTTGTTATCGTGTCGTGTCATTATCGTGTCGACACGATAACGACACAATACGCACAATTTGCCACCCTAACTAATAGTACTTGAGAATCTGAGATCATATTAATGCATGGTTGATGGGATGAGATCACAGTAATGACGGAAGAGAAATTAATCACTAAATAGGGAATGTCAATTTAATCCAATTCAATCAATTTCGGATCATGTACACTCATTTCAAATTATTAGTACAATTTTTAGTATTTACTTTAACACCATGTAGTTTCATAACGAATGCTTACATTTTTTGCAAATATGAAATAAAGTCGATATTTTTAGATATTTGACTGCAACTCGAGGAACTAAAATTCGAGAATAGACACCAAAAATCAAAAGTAAACATATACTAAAATTGAATAATTGGCCACCAAGAATTTTGCACCCAAAAAAAAATCCCTAAAAATATTACTACAACTCTTGTAGTATTAACGATTTCAAGATTATATACGTGTGCATAGGCCTGTCAAATTGGGTACCCGCGGATACCCGATCCGAAAGTTTCGGGTACCCGATCCCGAAATTCCCAAAATTCAATACCCGATACCCGACCCGAATTTGATTTCGGGTACCCAAATACCCGACTCGGGTATCCAGTCCCAATTGTGATTTTGATTTTTTTTTTTTTGAAAATTAACTACAAACTTTTAGAATTTATAATATTATTTAATTCAAATTTAATATAAAGTTGAAGTACTAATATCCAAGTAAAAATACCTACAAACTTTTAGAAATACAAAATTCTTATAGTAGCTCGAATTAAAGAGAAAATAACTACAAACTTTTAGGAATACAAAATTCTTGTAGTAGTTCGAATTTAAAAGAAAATAACTACAAACTTTGAAAAATACAAAATTCATAAGTTATACATATTAAATTTTTTTATCCATCCACAATAAGTCAATAACCATCAAAATTCATAAGTTCAAACATTTATCCTTTATAAATATCACAATTCAATAATTCATAAGAATCAAGATCTAACAATAATATCATCAAAAAAATCAAAATTATAAATATCACAAGTCAATGAAATTAAAATTTAATTAAAAAATTAAATTACATATCTTATATGCTAACTATTAAGTATTAATTAAATTATAGTTAAGAAGTTAAATTACATTTAGTTATAATAAAAATATAATTTATTAATTTTAAAAAATAAATCGGATAATTCAGGTATACCGGATCGGATATCGGATAACCCGATACCCGAGAATCCAAAATTCTCACTACCCGATTCCGATCCGATACCCGAAAAATCGGGTTTCGGGTATCCAATTATCCAATTTTTTCGGGTTTGGATATCGGGTATCCAATACCCGATATCCATTTTGACAGGCCTACGTGTGCATATTAAAGTCTGAATTATATATGAATTTATATAAATATAAATCTTTAAATTTGGAACCATGATTTTTCATATCGGAGCTTACATTTGATCCCACACGGATAGCGGCCCAATATAATTAGATGGGGGTAGTCTTTTTCATAATTTCCATTTTGAGTGTTTTACGGTGTTTTTTTTTTCATTTAAACGAAAATTAGAATTTTATAATTCTAACTTTATGTTATGTTTTTGTGTTCGTGTTGTGTTTGATACATATAAATGGTTTAATTAACTAATACATTACCAAAAAGATTGCAAAATTTTAAGATTCCATACAATTGTATCATTCTTGGATATCACTTCATTTTTATATTAGACCAAGTTAATCAGGAGATGGATGCAAAATTGGCTCTAAAAAGAGTATAGAATAGTAACTGGGTGTTTAACACAAGTTATAGAGTGAATTGTGGTGTAGAGTATATATTTTCCTCCACTCATGCACTTTTTAGGTGATTTAATGAGTTTGTCAAAGTTTTGAAGTGAAAACATATTAAAACGAGCTTAAATTGAATTCAAGGAGTCAAGACTGTAAGTTTTCCCGGGCCACGCGATCGGAATGCCCGATCGAGCATTTTGCTTAAAAAACCATGGAGTCTAGAGAGTTCGCTCGGATGGGGTGTTTTCCATTCGAAGAAACACCCGATCGGGTATTTTGTTGAAGAATTGTGAGTAGTGAAAATGCCTGTGTCAGATGTTTCTTAACTTACATATCGATTACCCGACTGGGCAATTACCATCTGAAAAGTTAGGGTTTTGAATTTTGTAAAGAAATAAAGCTGAAACAGGAACGGAATTTAACATAGTAGTAATTTTTTTTATTCCACAAAAAGCGAAACAAGAGTTATTTATATAATACTTACATCTTTCAACAATGACTTCACTTTTTTAATAATGTATAAATACTTAATAAATAGAATTTTGTTCTAAATTTATTTTTGTAATGGTATATATGTACTTATTAAATGGAATTTGGTTCTACATTTATCATAAATCCATGTATTCTCCAATAAATTAAAACATAAACACTTAGATTTAACCCTGAATAGTAGAGAAAAGTTATATGGAATATAGAATGATGTGTATATAGTTTCTAAAATTAATATTAATAGAATTTGAGGCATTTTAATTGTTATGTTGAATAATATTACAAATAATATAAAGTATAAATTTCAGTACTCATTTTGAAATGAATCAAACTTTTGTAGCTAACTTAAAATATCTATTATGGTAACTATTAATAAAATTAACTCATGTATAATATTGTTTTACAGTTTATAATTTTTCATAATCCTACAAAATAACATGATAAATCTTTGTGAACAATAAAATGAGGAAAATATAGAAAAACAACATGCGCCAATAAAGTTATACTCCCTCCGTCCACGAAAATTCGTCTCGGTATGACCGGGCACGGGTTTTAAGAAATGTAATGGAAATTGAGTTGAAAAAGTTAGTAGATTGTAGGTCCTACTTTTATATATTAGTTTTATAATAAAATGTGAGTAGGAATGAGTCAGTGGAATGTGAGGTCCACTACCAAAAATGGTAAAAGTGAAATGGGACAAAATTTTGGGGACAGACGGAAATGGAAAAATGTGACAAATTTTCGTGGACGGAGGGAGTATAGGATATTTGGGCCAATATAGTAAAAGTCAAAGTTTCCACAATATGGGCCAATAAGGTTAAGCTCAACTTTGTTCCCGGGCTTGCTTTAAAGCGAGATGGGGAACATAATACCCCACTACACATAGCGGCCTCTGAAGGCCAACTAAACATATGCAAAATGCTGGTGAGAGCGCGGCCAGAAGTGTGTTTTGAAGCAAATTATTTCGGCATGAACCCAGTTTATGTCGCAGCGATGATAGGGGAGCTCACTGTCCTCAGCTATCTTCTACAAGAGACAAATGTTTCCGGCAGCTAGGCGTAAGCTCGCCTCCGGAGATCCTATTCTGCATTTGTGCATCAATCATAACCAATTAGAATCGTTTAAGATTCTAACATTGTTCATGCCGTTGTTCTGGTTGCACAAACTTGGATAGCATTGTACCAATTTCTTGGTTATATGCATTGTCATATTCTGAGTTGCCTAATTTGTTGATCCGTAGCTTTTGCACTTTCTTTTGTACCACCGGGTAGTGAATGAAGCTGGATCGCGCCGTTGATGGAGATGGGAACACTGACAGAAAGTGCAAAAGCTACATGTTTTGATTTTGATTTTATATTTCTCTGTTTTGGTTTTATAAAACCATAAACACATGTTTTTTATTGCTAGAAATTTTTTTTTAAGGAAATTTAACAAAACCCCACCCATGGAAAAAATTTGATTTTTAAGAAATTTTGTGGCAATGTAAAATAAAAAAAATAAAAATAGCAGCGAGTGCAAGATGAATAGGAAATGTAAATTTATGGATCACCAAAAGTGATGATGCATAGCTAATAAGAAATGCCGGTATTATAAACCACATGCCGGTATAGAAATCAAATTTTTTCCATGGTTAGGGTTTTGTTAAATTTCCTTTAAAAAAAAGAGTGAACTTCAAAAATAGTCCTTGAACTATGGGTTTATCTCGAAAATGGTCCCTGGACTTTAAAAATATCACCAGTAGTCCCTGGACTAAGGGTTAATATCAAAAACGGTATTTTGAGACGAAAATGCCCTTTTGAGGGGTTTTGAAGGGTTTGGGCAATTTGGTCTTTTTACGCTTTTAACATTTTAAATCTGATATTATTTTAGTTATGTACTAAATCTGATATTATTTCAAAATTATCATTCTTCTTCCCTTTTGTCATCCTTCACTTTGTTTCTTTATTTCAATATTAGATTTAATTTTACAAAATTAAATTTTAAATTTCAATTTTTAAATATCAATAAATTTTTTTAATTAAAACTATTAATTCATGGAAACTATAAATATTGATTAAAACTATTAATTTTTGTTATTTAATATAATATTAAGCTGAATTGAAGAAGTACAGAAAAATAATATTAATCGTGATGGAAAAATAAGAGCTATTCTATTTAGCCTTCGTTCGGTTGTTATAATTGCTTGTGATTGAATATTATGAAGTCGACTAAAAATTTTGTATAGGAGTATTTTTGTTGAAATTTTCTAGTCATTTTGATTGATTGTTTTCAAATTAATAAACGAAAATTATATTAGTCTTACATTAGACGCATATTTATTTCAGAATAAATCGTGTTATATTGTCTATTTATGATTAAAGCTATTAAATATTGATTAAAACTAAGACGTTGTTATATCTTATTGATTAAATATTAGACACTATCAAATATTGATTATGACTAATAATTTTTATAATTAAAAAAATTTATTGATAGTTAAAATCTGAAATTTAAAATTTAATTTTGTAAAATTAAATCTAATATTGAAATAAAGAAACAAAGTGAAGGATGACAAAAGGGAAGAAGAATGATAATTTTGAAATAATATCAGATTTAGTACATAACTAAAATAATATCGATTTAAAATGTTAAAAGTGTAAAAAGACCAAATTGCCCAAACCCCCAAAACCCCTCAAAAGGGCATTTTCGTCTCAAAATATCGTTTTTGATATTAACCCTTAGTCCAGGGACTACTGGTGATATTTTTAAAGTCCAGGGACCATTTTCGAGATAAACCCATAGTCCAGGGACTATTTTTGAAGTTCACTCTAAAAAAATTTCTAGCAATAAAAAACATGTGTTTATGGTTTTATAAAACCAAAACACAGAAATATAAAATCAAAATAAAAACATGTACCTTTTGCACTTTCTGTCAGTGTTCCCATCGCCATGAACGGCGCGATCCAGCTTCATTCACTATCCGGTGGCACAAAAGAAAGTGCAAAAGCTACGGATCAACAAATTAGGCAACTCAGAATATGACAATGCATATAACCAAGAAATTGGTACAATGCTATCCAAGTTTGTGCAACCAGAACAACGGCATGAACAATGTTAGAATCTTAAACGATTCTAATTGGTTATGATTGATGCACAAATGCAGAATAGGATCTACCGGAAACATTTGTGTCTCTTTGTAGAAGATAGCTGAGGACAGTGAGCTCCCCTATCATCGCTGCGACATGAACTAGGTTCATGCCGGAATAATTTGCTTCAAAACACACTTCTAGGCGCGCTCTCACCAGCATTTTGTATATGTTTAGTTGCCGCTATGTGTAGAGTGTAGTGGGGTATTATGTTCCCCATCTCGCTTTGAAGCAAGCCTGGGAACAAAGCGGAGCATAACCTCCATCAATTTTGAGAAGAGGTCAAACAACTCCTCCGAGTTGCCATTTGTTGCCGCGGCAATTAATTTATCCTTGATCTCTTTTCGGTTCATTCTGTACAAAGTCTAAACAAATCAAGAATCAGAATGGGATATTCTGCAAAATTCAATCCAACATCAAACAAAAACAAATCTAGCTAGCTAGTGATCCTAAAATAAGGATCGTTGTTGGAAATCGAAAAAAAGACACAAATAGAATGCTATGCTTGCCTTAATGCCTTGTCCAGGGAGGAAGAGGATGACGCCTTCTTGTACCCTCGTCTAAAAAAATTGGGAGTAGAGTGAGAATTGGGGTGGCCAATACTTTAATTTATAGTACTAATGATTTGTTGTAATAATTTCATATTCATAATTTTATTTTTGTAATCACTAATTTGTTATATTTAATTATACACATTAATCAAATTTGTTATCTTACACATTTATCAGATTATCCAAATTTGTTATATTTGATTATACGTGTTAATCTATGTATTCAAATTTGTTTATCAAATAATAAGAATTGATATTCCTTAGTAATAGAAACTCAACTAATTTGCATTTTTTGTTTTAATTCTTCTATATCCACTCATAATTAACCAAGTGATTGCTTTGTTATCCTCTTGCTTCGCCAAATTTCAGAAATTACACTCATTGATGATTAAATAAGATAATAATTCCAAATATTCCAGCTAATTAATTAGTTCGTGCATGGACAACGACTGAAATTAAAAAATCATACTACATAGTATTCATTTTAAATATTTTTATTTCACCACACTTCCTTCTTTTATGTCAATAATCAATTTTTTTTAGAATTCATTATTCCTCCACTCCTAAGCCAAATTTCATTCACAAATATTTTTGTAATACAGTTTTAGTAAATGAAATTTAAAATATTATTTTACGCTTGAAAATATGTTTGAAATGAACCAAATTCTCACATTAAATTTGTAATTTAAAAGTGATATTATGTATAGTGTAGTGATCAAATTTACATAATTTAATACGCACGAAGATTTTGAGAGATTAGCAATCGGGTGTCGTCGATATGAATCTTATTTCAGTTATAAGAATAAAAAAATTATGATTATTCAAATTTTTAGTAGTAGTAATATTTTATCATACGCGTAAGATGTGCGTTTATTCACTAATTTCCAATTTGGTTTTTAATTAATTTGCTTTTTTGTCCACTCTTCATTAAGTTAAGTGTTTGGTTGATTAAGCCAAGCTAATTACATGTCTCACACTTTCTTGATTCCCATTATTTTGCAGTATATGACCTCGATTATTCTCTATTTAAGATGAGACATTTCTTAGTCGCCACGAAGTTTTAGGAGTTATTGATTAATGTGGTTAATTGGAGAGAAAATGAGTGGTTGTAAGTATTAAATTGGAGAGAAAAAGAGAGTTCGAATATTTAATTGAATGGAGAAAAAGTGGTTAGATTTATTAATTGGAGAGAGAAAGTTATAAACTAAAAAGGAAAACGTGTCATCTTAAGTTTGACGGAAATAGTACTACTATAGTATATCGACTGGTTTGAATACGAAACACCTACGGCTACTCCCTTTTAGTGCAGTTTTTTTTAAGCTAACAGTCTATAATACTCCCTCCGTCCCCCATTAGGAGTCACACTTTGACCGGGCACGGATTTTAAGAAATACTCCCTCCGTCCCAACATAAGCGACTTACTTCTTTTGGGCACAGGAATTTAGGTAGTGTTGTTTAGTGGTGTAAAAGAGGTTGCTAATAAAGTAGATTAAGTGATGTGAAGTATTTTTATTTTTGAATTTAAAATGGATAGAATAATTGATTGTTTTAACATTATTTATTTAGCTCTACTTATTTTAAGTTGTGCATATTTCTTATTAGTTGTACTGATGTTAAAATAATCGAACTAAATGTAAATTAAAAATTGAAATTGTTTGTACATTAAAATAATCAAACCAAATGTAAATTAAAAATTAAAATTGTTTATACATTAAATTAAAAATTGAAATTGTTTATACATTAAAATATTCAAACCAAATGTAAATTAAAAACTGAAATGGTTGATTCACATCAAACGTTGGCCATACAAAAACATGGCTTTGCAAATTCACTAAAAATCTGCCATTAAAATAATCAGAGAAAAAGGTAAATGGAAATTTGAAATTTTTGATTCACAATAGGGGCGGGAGGGGGAGGGGTGGAAAATTCTTGCTTTTCTTTTTCCTTGTACCACCGTGAGAGATTCTTTACCGCCACCGCCACCGCCACCGGCAGTGGATTTATAGCATCCAGGGACATATGACAAGATAGGGCGAGTGAGGGGGCGTCGAGGGTTAACCCACCCGTCGTCGGATGGGTTAGGTTCGTCACTACCAGCAGATTCGTCGGAAGCCATTGATTGAGTGAGAATTTGAAAGAGAAATGCTAGATCTAGGGTTTTTTTTCCGAAGAGGCGGCTATAGAGAAAAGAGAGATTGAGTGGGAAGAGAGAGAGGCGTAAAAAGAAAGTGATTTTGGATTTGGAGTGTTGGGTACAGAAAATTTTGGAATACATTATATTAATGCTAATTGTAATAAGGGCATTAATTAAACTTAATCTAAATCATGTTTGAAATCCCTAATTTTTACTATAAATAGAAATGAGTCATGTATGTTGGGACACCCCAAAAAGGAATACGAGTCGCTTATCTTGAGACGGAAGGAGTATAAAGAAAAGTTGGTTGAAAAAGTTAGTTGAATGTGAGACCTATTTTTTTACATTGGTTTTATAATAATTATAATAAAACGTGAGTGAATTGAGTTAGTGGAACGTGGGACCTACTGACTATTTATGGTAAAAATGAAGTGTGCCTCTTAATTGGAGACGGACCGAAATGAAAAGGTATAACTCTTAATCGGGGACGGGGACAGAGAGAGTAAAAAAGAGCACGTCAAATCATCTAATCATTGCAATCATAAACAATAAGTACAAGAAGCAAATGGGCAAAGAGGAGAGATTGGTGATGATTGGAGAAATTTGAGAAACAATTCTACTATTCTAGTACATCTGCATATTTAAACCAAAAAATGTACACGTAATAAAACCAAAACAACAAAATGTGGCCGATCAAAGTTGACTGACAACTACAAAAACATCCTTCTACGTTTCGGCCAACTACACAGTTATCTTACAGATGTCTGCTTTCCTCATCCTTCCCTTCTTTTTTTTTTACGCATTTTCTTTTCTATCTTCTGCGAAAGTATACTACCAATTTTTCCCCATTTACAGATACAACAGATTTCCATATTTTTCTTTCTTTTTCCCTCCAGATGGATGGATAGATTTTCTGAGAAATGCAGTGTCAAAAATATCCTATACCTCCCCGTTTCAGTATATAACAACTCGGAGGAGTCCTGGCTGCGGCTCTGAATAATCGAGGCCCTCCTCCTCCAGCAAGTAGCGCTGAACCGCAGTCGGGAGTCTAGCAGGCGTGCGAGCCCCCCTTGTGTGGTGACCAGTCCCTACGCATATGTAGACAAGCAGTCTTTGATCCATCGATCTTGCTGCGTTCTTCATCACCGCCAGTTCACGCTTGAGGACATGAATAGCTTCACTCACGTGTAGACCGTGCAGATCAATCATCTGTTCCCTCCCGTTTGTTTGAATGTCTGAATTCCTGCAAAAATAGTGAATCATGGATCATGCAACGATGGACAATAGATAGGATAAGAGCTTTCAACTAGGTAATAATACAGGAACAAGATAACATTGGGAAGCTTTCATATGGTCGAAGAACAACAAACCTCTGGCGAAAAATGCTTTCTTGTGCCTTCCCGTGAGCTGCTTTCATGTGCATATTGTGCAGCTGTCCCTTAATGCTCAACTCCTTGGCTAAGGCCTTGTTACCAACGAGGTACGCTTGCCGTGCCTAATCTCACATTGAATATGTCAGATATGATCAATGGAAGCACATTGTGGTTACTGATTCATATATAAAATCCTCATTTACAAAAGAAGCTGAGTAGCTATGGGCTACAGGTATAAATAGCCAGATCAAATTCATAACCCCACCCCCCAAAGAGAAATGATGAACCTTGAAAAAAAAGACAACTGAAAACTTAGTCGATTGCACAAGTTCCACAACTCGAGCTCCCATCTAGGGAAGTATACAGCCAGACAAAACCAATGTTCATTGCACCCCTAGTCCGCACATAAACGAAGATATTAGCATATTCCTATTCATCAAGAGACGTAACAAAAGCGTATCATTTTGTTTTTCATTTTCTGTTCTTTCTTTGAATTCCAACCTTATACATCCGCAGACAAGACATACCTGCTCAAAGTATACATTGCGCACGCGTGCATGATCACGAGCTTCCCCCCGCATTTCAGAGTATATATTTGCTGCCAGCTCAACAAAGTTAAAGCATATACACTTGCAGAATACACACTCCAACAATTAAAAATATTAAAAAGAATGCAAAACTGGAAAAGCAACATTTCCCATGACCATTACCGACTGCATCTCCAGTTTCAAGCCAGACAGGAGATGAGCGAGCTGATCCTCGGCTTTGGAACCTATCACCATAGATGCCCCTCCCCTGACCACTGTTGTATGAGCTTGCTAGTACTTGGGAACTTCGGCTTGATCCAATGCTTGCATCTGAAGAGCCATTTTTCTCATATTTCCACATGCTTGAATCTTGAGGTACCATTTTCCTGACAGCCGAAGCAAAATCAGTAGCACCCCTTGATGGAACAAAGGAATTGGATCTGAACAGCAACGAGCCTAGCTTTTCTGGAGAGCGATAGGCACTGCCATTTTGGGGAATAACTAACTCGGTTTGACTATCGATCACAGAGAGTGCAGGAAAATCCATCGAATTAAGATTTGGTGCAGATACAGTTTTTGAAGGCATGGTCTGATTCAAGCCACCATCAACCTGAAGCTGCAAAACACAAAGCAATATACACTTAATTCTACAAAGAAATATGTTTATACATCAATTATAGATAAATATTTTTGAGTATTGAATAACTAATTAACACTTACAGCCAATACATTAAGTTGGGACTGATGATAATAAACTTCCATATCTAATGTTTTGGGCTGAAATTGGTAGGCTAAGCATTCTAATTGTTTGTTAAGTGTAGTGACATAATTTACAGAATGCATGCATAACATTGCATCCATACCTCAAGCTGAGTCAGCATCTCAATTGTCAGGTTTAGATCGCCTCCGTTTGCAAAATAAACCTCTGTGAGACTTTCAGCTGCGAAACCAGGGAATTGTGAAGCTAGGAACTCTAGAGGGCTCACATCTGAACTATCCAGCATTAATTGCTCACTTGACATGTCAGCTAGAAGACCATGTCTTGGATTCCCAACATCAGTTCCTTCTCTTGGAACAAGTTGATCGTTGCTGACAATCTGTTGGTCCCAAGGCTTAGAGAGTGATGAATGATAACTTGTAGGCGACAGGTATTCCCCATAGGAAGAGACTGGATATCTCAGCTGTTCAGTATGATTGTTTCCATTTACAGGGTGAAGAGATAACCCTTGTTGTTCCTTCAACATAAAACCACTACCTATTGAAGAAGAAAATCTTGAACTTTCGTTGTCATCAGTCAAAGATAGGCTTGAAAATGATAAGCTATTGGCCCCTTGATTATCATCGATACCCATGACCTTAAAGTCGGGAGTAATATCATCAGGGAGCTGATTGCGCCAGTATTGCTGAGCTTCCTCATCAGAGTCATTTGAGGCTGACGACTCTACTCTGTCTAATATTCCTTTCCCCGGGCCAGGAGCTGCGGAGGTAACAAATTTTGAGGATGCCTCAGCACCGTTAGAGCCAGCTACAGGCGACCTTAGAAAAAATGGAACAAATTCTGTGGCGTTGGGGTTCAAAGTTAGTTTTGAAGAACCAAGATTTTTGTCGCCAGAAGGTCCCTTTCCCGACAAGTACATTGTATTTTAGCTTCACTCTAGTGTTTCAGATAAACAGAAAATGGCTCTACCATCTACACTTAAAAGAGATAAGGAAAGAAATATCTTGATTGAACAACTGAAGTCGTAGTATTGAATGTGGATCACCCAAACCCTGCAAATGAATAAGTCACCCAAATTAGCAAGTTAGCTGATGGACAAAATTCATTCTTTCCTTCTTTTAGAAACCACAAAAGCACAAACAAACAATGATGATATAATATGTTCAACGACATGTGAATAACATGGATTCATGATGCGACAGAGTCCACAATTCGTTACAGTAAACATCTGCATTCACTGTAAAAACAATTACAGAATCTTGAAACGAAAACACAGTTTTATACAATGAACTGTAATAATAACACAAGCATCCAATGAACTTGAGTTATTTTTCCTCTTTTGAGAGGCAAGAACAACTATATTTAGAAAACCACATATAAAAAGGCACACACTATAACAGTAACCAAAAACTATCATCTTTATTACAGATAAAAACATAATAATGAAAATATCAATTACACAAAATTGAAAACCTTTTCATCTACAGACAGCTGACAAATTCATCATCAGTCATGGAGTAGCACACCTTAAATATTGCTAAAATTCTAAATATTTCAGCAGCCAAACAATAAAACAAGATCAATCAAAGAAAAGGCACAAATAGCTTTAAACTTCAGTCAGAAAACTTATCATCACAGATCTCTCAAAATCTGAGCCATACAAAAAAGAGATGAAAAGGCAGCTATCCGAACATTCTTCAGCGCATAAAACAAGATCTAGATTTCTATCTGAATATACCTTTGCGCAGCCCTGTGGTAAAGGAAACCATGTCGAATGCATCCATAACCACACAAAAAAAAAAAAAAAGGAAAATGATGGGATTTTGTAGAGATTCAGAGCTTAAAATGAGTGAAATTTTAGAAAACAGTTAGTCCTCAAACATCACTATTGATTGGCTCGTCGATTCCGTTTTTCCAAATTAGTAAATTTTTTTCACGATTCTTGAGGCTGTGAACTGAAGCAGAGGAGAAGAGGGGTGTGTCTACTTCTCTCTCTATCTTTCTATCTACCCCGTTCATTTCTCTCTTCTTTCCTTCTCCACTCTATTCCGTTTTTCCCTTTTTGCCCCTTTGCCTTTTCTTTTACTCCCGTCCCATAAAAGTTGAGTCGGTATTCTTTTTTAATCCGTCTCAACAAAGTTGAGTCATTTCTTTTTTTAATAAAAGACAAAATATCTAATCGCTCTTATTTTATTCCATTATTTACTTTACTCTCTCTTATCTTTCCTACTTTTTTTCATCTCTTCTATTTATTTAATATAAATTCTTAATCTTCATATCAAAACGTTTTGTCTCAATTTTATTAGGACGGAGGGAGTACTTTTTTCTCTGAATAAGCGATTTAAGGTTATAAATTGTTTGCCAAATTTATTTGATATATTATTTAATTATTCTTTCCATATTAATGAACATGTTCTTTCCATGTTTGAGAATTATGAACCTATTTGCTTCTTTCCATATTAATGAACATGTTCTTTCCATGTTTGAGAATTATGAACCTATTTGCCCTTCTAGCACCCTTGTACTATTATTAAAAATGAAAACTTACTAGTACTACGATTATAAATTTATAGATTAACTATCATGACATGTAAAGTGAGAAACTACATATGTATTCTCTACCTTCCATAAAAATAGGGAGTTGGAGACCGCATGAATTTTAACGTGCAATTAATAAAATAAAAAATATATAAAAAGAAAAATAGATTGAAGTATTGTTATTGGAAAATGTAGATCATAGAAGAGAGAAATTTAAAAAAATTTATAAAAATAAATTTATTTTTATGAAACGGATTATAAAAAAAAAACTATTTTTATGGGTATGATATATATTACTCCACTAAATGTGATAATGTTTTCTTTGCTTCTCTAATTTATACTGGTCACTGTTATCATACTACAAATTTACTATAAAAAGAATTCGTGGACCAATTTTTAGATTGAGATGTGAAGTGGCCTTTTTATAATAATAAAAAAACTATTATACTGATTTTCATAGTTTCTAAGAATCATATTATTGATTTTCACAATTTCAACAAATAAATATTGTGTGGGCTATAAAGTCATATCAAGCATCAACTCCTAATTTATCATATCGACATTTAGCAATAAGAATATTTTATGTTTGTTGAAGGGATAAACATCCCACCTAATTCCCACGTAGTCAACTAGGTGAAACGTATAAATTAGGAAATCATTAATTTCTAAAGCCGAAATATTCCCATTATATTGAAATGTTTTATTATTTGTGAATACATATATTAAAAAGTTATACTCCAATTATAAAATATTAGAATAATCTAAAAGAGAACATAAGTCAGTGATAAAACAAAAGAAAACACAAATAATATAAAAATATTTCCACTCGCTAACTCTACGATTGGTAATTATAAAAAATTTATACGTAGATTTGAAAAAATTATTCCTAAAAATCGTTGGAATAGATTTAATATTGTTATGTGCTCTAAAAATAGGAAGGTACAAGCTGATTAGCGGAGAGTGACACTTTGGCGGTTTTTGGAATAGTGTTGGTACCACACGTTGAAAGCATGAGGGCTTCCTTGGTTTGTTTTTTAGGTTCTGGGCCCAATCACAGCTGGCAATGGCACTGAATAAGACTTTGTGTCTAAAAGTGAAAATATATAGTTGATTTCTGACCAATCAATATTTGAACAAGATCAATATTCATAAGAGACGTCAAAATATTTGAACAAGACTTTGTGTCTCTTTGGTCCTAAGTCTAACCCTTCTTTGCCCCTCTAATTTTATTTAATTTTACTCGTCTCTTTGGTCCTGAGTTTAACCAAAAAATATTGTTAAACACCAAGCTTAAATCTTAATAACATAAATATTAAAACAAATTTACATTTAAAAATAAGTTAATATGAAATTAAAGAAAAACTTATCAATTTTTTTTAAAATGAAAGTTATAAACCTAGAGCATGATTTGCTTGCGGCTGTGAATTTGCTAAATAAAAGGATAAGTATCATGACTTGATTGAAACGAATAATTGGTTATAACAAACAATTGGGTAGATGTTACATCTCATTTATTTGCTTACATGTTACATGTGACTAATTGAAATGTTATACGTTACATGTGACTAAATTGTGACACAAAGTCTTTGTGCTCTAAAAATATTGATTGGTGTTTAACGATATTTTCAATTTTGTGTCGCCACGTGGCACGTAACATATAATATTATAAATACCACAATGTAATATGCATTTGTAAAAGTTGTGGATGGATTTTGACATATTGGATGATAGTTATAGGCATACTGCATTTCATATTAGTGAGTTTTGCATTATAGATATAGACTGTTTAGTTTACATTATATATATAGACGTTTATGGAGTAGTTTATTTTTGCATTATAGAAAATTTATGTTTATAGTGCAACTCAACAATATAAAAATGCAATCTACCTATAACTATTATGCAATCTGCATAAATCCATCTATAACTTCCACAAATATATATTGCATGGTAGTGTTTACATGTTGCATGTTACATGCCATGTTGCAGCACGAAATTAAAAGTACATTGTGACTCTAGTTAATTATACGCCCCAATGCTCTCCTCCTATAGGTTATGACAAATTTTAATGGATCGAATGCAATCCAAAACCACATAAAATGTGCCTTCTAGAGCTAAGCTTAATTCATTGTTAAGTACTATTCGATGCATATTGTCAAATTATGGAGTCTAAAAGACTAAAAGTATTACTCCATCATTTCTCTCATAATTGAATCATTTTTACATATAGCAATAATTAGTACTCTCTCCATTCCTCAATAGGAGTAGCTCTTATTGTGGACACAAGTTTTAAGAAATGTAAAGAATACTTAGTAGATTGGAAAAGTTAGTTGAATATTGACTCACTTTTTTATATTAGGGGTGGAAGAAAGCTAGTGGAATATGAGTCCCACTTGTATATAAATGATATGTGAGTGGAATGAGTTGATGGAATGTGGAGCCTTTTTACTATTTATAATAATTATGAACCAGAATTCCTGTTTGCGATTGAACCAAAATAGAAAAACGGAATTCATATTCGCGAAGAGAGTACATATTAATGATAGTCTCACCTTGTTTCCATTAAAATTAGTTTTATACTGCTAAATATAGAAAATAACTTGCAATTTATTTGTTAACTTTTTTTTCTTTTTCATTTTATACATATTTTCTCTCTCTTTGTTCTACTTTACCATTAATTATACTCTCACATTTTATGAATAGGATTACTGTTTATGGTCAATAAAAATCTGAAAGATAGATCTCCTATTGGACTCCTCCTACTCTATCTCTCATATACAATAGAATAATATTATAATTATGACCAATTTTAATAGATTGTGACGTGATTAGGAGATCCAGGCTCGTCGTCTGAGACAACAGTGAGCAAAAGGCAGATTTTTAGTGTTGCTAATCCAATCATTGATGATGGCAGCTTCTGTCCAAATTACCCACGGTAAGCATTTCATACTCCACAAAATCTTTCCAACCTTTCTTTCATATCTACATACAATTCACAGATAAAATCCCTATATATTACTCCGTAATTAGTTCAATTTGTGTAGAAAAAGGAAGGAAGAGCCTGAAATGTAGTATGTGATTATGAGTGGAGAGATTGTTGTAGAAGGAAGTGAGTGGGAAAAGGAGAGATAGCAAGAATTCAAGATTCAAGCATATTGAGCAGCCAGGCAGGTAAAGAACATAAAGCCCTGCAAATTTAATTCAGAAGCAAAAAAGGAAAGAAAAAAGATTGAATTTTTTTGAAATCCCAGTTTCCGTTGAGCATTAATTCCTGTACATACTAACTAGTATAATACACAGGGGAATACATAAAGCGACCGATTTTTGGGGCGATGGCTCGGAGGCGGTGAAGGGATCAGAGAAAAGGATTGGGAATGAAGAAGCTCTGAATCAGCACATGAGTTTGTGTAAAAAATTTAAGAATCTAAAAAGTCCAACTCAAACTCATCATCAGCTCATCTCTGCTCTTCAAGATTTTTGAGGGATAGAATATAGTATATAAATTGTTTTCTTCAACTGATATGTTAGTTGCTTGTAGTCTGTTCCATTTGTTACAAGATGGTACTAGTATTTCAACTTTCTGGTTCAAGATAAAAAAAATCAGCACAAGTCTATGTTTATGCTTGCGATGATAAAACATTATGATGCCAGAATTGATGTTGGGATTGGTATAGAGCAAATACAGTTGGAAATACGATACTACTATTAATTAGGGAATCCAACAGATCCATATCTATGCAACATGGAAACACCTGATTTACATGGCATGGCAGGGGAAAATCATTTGAAATATTGAAAAAAGGATCCCCATAATATATTCTATGGAAGCAGGGTTAGTTGAGCTATAATGAAATAAATTCAACTTTACACCATCAGCATGAGTATGGTTACCAAAAAATATATCCCAACTCAAATATCACATTGAAACACTATGGAATATCAAATAGAGAGATCAACACACAGAATTTAAACACCTCAATATTTATAAAAAAGACCAAAGATTCAAATTATAAAAAAATTCTTGATCACAAATATGAGCTGGTACAATTATCACAAGTTGTACTTACATAACAATTCAGAAAACTAGTTCACCTGCGAGAGCTCAATCCCTTTCACATGAAAGGCAGCAATCATTCCTCATCAATTATCTTTTGCAAAAGAATAGAATCTCCAATTCAAATATGTGGCAGTCAAGAACTTAACTGCTATCTCTGGCCCTCGGTTTTCAGTGGAACTAATTCACTATCCTGCTGCTTATCTGTCGGGTATTGCAGGATAAAAGATCAACTGAATCGATTATCCAATGATATCAGTTAAGGATTTCATTTCGGGTTGATTGAAAGATTTTGACAGTTAGACTTACAGATCGAGTTGAGACCGTACGCTATCGAGTTGAAGAGGCCCTTAATACAAGTATTAGGAAACGAGGAATAAGAAGTAGAATCTCATAAGGAGTTTTATGCCAACATCAAGAACAGAAAGCCAAAAGATGTTATGAATGAAGTCGTTAAAAGAACCATGATCCAATCAAGGCCTGTCATATGACAACACTTAGCCCTCTAGAATTACACTAGTTTTTTTTCTCTAAATTCACATTCAGCAACACACTATAATACAGCTGCTTTCTATAAATAGTTGGACTTTCACGACAACATAAAAAATATCGGACAAAAATACTTTGAAGTAAGATATATAAAAACCAAGTATTATTAGATCATAATCTGGTATATATCCATGTGAACAATATAGTTGATAGGTAGGCAATGAGCATATTTTTTTAACTAGCTTGTTCCCATTTGGAAGAGAGTTCACCTTCATATCTGGCATTCCCACTGCCATCAAGAAACACTTTAATCAGCCAAATAGGGGACATGAAAGCATACAAAAATCCAGGTCACTACATACACGAGTGGCATTCTTGAAAATAGGTGAAGCCGTTGAAAAGAATCGCAGGCGCATAAAATGTTACATAATGAACTACCTGCAGGTATAAAAATGAGAGTTAGAGATAGATGGTTGTGGCCTAAACAGATTAAACAACAGTTGCATTTTATAATAAAGTAACAAAACATTATAAACAAAAGAAAACATATTCTTAGCTACATTCATTGACAGATTTCATTTGAGCTTCATTTTCATCATCTAACTGCTAACACAAGTTTTAGATTAGATGATTGACAGAGAAATGCCAACACATGTTGATTTAAACAATTTCAAGGCATAACCAAAAGAAATACTATTGCATTGCATGGTGCACGTGAAAAACTAGATTTAAAGTAAAGTAGTAAAGTAGCTCTAATACACCCATACTTGTAATAATAAATTGTAAATATAGCATACGAACGAGAAGAAATCAAATTAACATTGATTTTATGTGCTCCTAGACTAGGAAGTGGTGTTACATATAAATGAAACATCGGCTCTAATCAGTTTTAAGTGCAAAGTGAAAGCAATTGTAGTGGTCCATAGGAAAGAAGCAACACAAAAGAAATGAAGCATCCCTGCATATTTAAAAACTAAAATGAGACGAGTAATTACCCAATGATGCTGAAGAAACAGTCCGAATTGTTGAGGAAGAATAGAATAGATAATAGCAGGTCACAACTCACACTATGAATTGATTGCCATCAAAATACCTACATCTAGAAAACCTCCAAATGATGTTGGAAAAGATGAAGAAAAAGGGTCGTTATGCTCAGATGAAGAAGAGCTTCAGACCTCCTTCAAACCAACTTTCATCCATGCACCTTTTATTTTCTTATTCTTTATTTCACTTTCTAATCCCAAACAAAATATTGTTATTCTTTATTTCAGTTATCGACTAATTAACAAAAGAAATGAGACTGAAACAGAGCCAATATCTGCATAAATGTAGATACACACTAAAATTGTGATTAGCATGTCGCATTAATTTAATCTCCTAGCAAAAAAATATACTACCATCAATTTATAGCAGTATAGAGTAACGTTGCCATTTGCTAATAACTTCAATATCACTTTGTCGAATTTGAATAAGAGCCATTGCCCAAGCAGAGGTGAGGCAACTCCCCGAGAAGGTATTGTTGTACATGAGTCATAAGATAGAGCTCGACCAAGAATGCATTATTAAACACGAGCCACAACACAACCGAGAGCAATGTATAGATCAACCGAGGTGTTGTCGTATTAGCATGGCAGGTACAGGATGGATGCAGGGCCATAAGGTGGACCCTATTTCACAAAATTAAACCCACAACTGCAACACCAACACCACTTCTGTCAAGATAAGAGGTCCACAACAATTATTGCTCCATTTTAATTTTATGTACCCCCCATCTGCCTAGGAGTGTGAGCCCAAAATATCCAAGAAAGAGTGGTCGTGGTCCCTTTTATACATACCCAAAAATCCCACTACTACAGTACAATAATTGATATTTCCAACCAAATTTGAAACTCACATCTCAAATTTGATTAGGTGCTAAATAATTAAGCAGACAGATAGATCATAATTACAACTACTGCTGCTGCTGCCGCCGCCGCCACTAAGTTTTTCTACATTAATTCTTGTTCACACGTTGTTCTGAGAAATCACCTGCCCAAATTCTAGGAATAGTTGGGCATCGGATGTGCTCATGGAAGGGCAGTTGATCAAGTGAGTCGTCTTCAGATTTGCATACTCATCCTTATAGCCTTTCCCAGATTGGAGGAGAGACACCGGTGCTGTCGGTTTAGCATCCGCAGGTGGGGGCACTAAGCTCCCCAGCACACGAACCACCTCATGCATCGTTGGCCTATCCGACGGCTGTCGCTTCGTGCACAACAGAGCCAGCTGAAACACCTTCTTCACATCCCCCAGATCCGAGCAGGTCTCCGAGATCTCCGGGTCCACAGTTTCCATCACTGAGTTGTTTGCTGCCTTTTCCAGAATCTGATATAACAAAATCATTTTAACAAATCAAATCCTTCATTTCTAGTAAGCCTCAACAAAAACTCACCAGTTGGTGTAGATTTGACTCGTTGTCCACAGCTTTCCATCCGGTAAGCAGCTCAAGAAGCACAATCCCATAGCTGTACACATCAGACTTCTCTGTAAGACGGTTAGTCCGAGCATATTCAGGATCAATGTAACCAATAGTTCCCATCAAGAACGTCGAAGTGTGAGTCTTGGATGTGCATAGGCTCTTGGCAATGCCAAAATCCGTGAGATGAACTTCGTAGTCCTTGTCCAGTAAAATGTTGGACGACTTCACATCCCTGTGGATGATCCGAGGGCTACAGTCGTGGTGAAGATACGCTAGCCCCTGTGCAGTGCCTAGTGCTATGCGAAGACGGGTGTTCCACCCAAGTTTCTTCTTCTTTGTAGTCCCTGCAAGATTGCATTTTTTCATCAAGATTCACACGTCTAGACATAGGTCATGATCCAATCCCACAGAGCTTACCATGAAGGACGTCCCAGAGGCTTCCGTTTTCCATGTAGTCATAGAACAGAAGGTATCCGGAAGGGGACAGTGAATATCCTTGAAGGCTAACGAGATTCCGATGCTTGATGCTCCCTACCGTGTTTAGCTCGGTTTCAAATTCTTTCAAACACTGGGGGTAGTGAGAGTAGAGTTTCTTCACAGCCACAGGCCTGCAGTTCTTGAGTACACACTTGTACACAGTGCTCGATGCACCATATCCAATAACATATTTCTCGCTTAAATTCTCCGTCATCCTCATTATGTCTTCGTACACATGAAGAGCCATGTTCATGTGAAGGATAACAAGCTTTGGAGACGAGTAGTTAACTATACACGAGACGAATCCATCTATGAGAATGTACCTATAGACAAAGCAAGTATATGATGATACTGAAACACAATATGGCAAACCTGGCTTATCGAGAGGCCCAACTGTGAAAGTCTTCGGATGGTGGGGACGACAAGCTGCAATCAAGATCATCAGAAGAATCACCATAGCTCCAAGAGCTATTCCGAGTATAGCTGCTTTAGAAATCGAGACTGCAAAGCAAAATGCGATGATAATATTAGGCCATTAGTAAGCAACATAAGTCATCAGAACATGGCTTTCTTGGGATGGCATGCCCTCACCTCGCTCAGTGGGTCGAGGTGCACGGCAGTTTGAGCTGAGCCAATAGCCACAGAGTCCTGGATTGCCTACAAAACTGAAAACAGGAAAAGGTGAGGAGTGTTTTAAAACCGAATTAGAGAACTAACGACTATGAAGTAAACTAAAGAGGAATATCCAACCTCTCAGGTGGAAACCTGGAGAAGTTCTTTGCTGTGGGAATAAATCCAACAAGATTGTTGTATGAAATGTTCCTGTAACAATGAGAGTGTAAGGCACAGAAACTGCATTACACATTATGAGTTAAACATGGCTTTGACTGTGAACCTACAGCACGGTAAGACTGAGGCAGTTGGCAAGCGACATCACATCACCCGATATATTGTTGTATTCCAGTTTCCTACGAACAATCCGTGATTAAAAAGGAAGGACATTTCTACAAATAATAATAATAATAAAGAAAGATGGCGCAAGCGCACAAATGCACACACACAGGTCTTACAGCATGAAGAGATTTTGAAGCTGGCTAAGCTCATCGGGAATTTGACCAGAAAGGTGATTATTTGAAAGATCTCTGCACAACAATTTGAAAAGAGAGATATATATGATACTCCATTAGTAAGTTCTGAAGTTATAAATTAGTAGTTCGCATTTCCTTACATCTCCATAATGCTTCTCAAATTGCCAAATTCAGCCGGTATGTAGCCCGTCAGAGCATTGTTGCTTAAATTTCTGCAAGAAGGCGAATAATATTTAAGTTGTGCAAGAAGCTGTGCACAGAGAAAATGAGAACTCACAGTTTCAAGAGATGTTCCAGGTCGCCAAGAGAGGAGGGCATATCACCGCTGATGTTATTATTGGAGAGGTCTCTGTCCCAGTCAATCAAAGAAATGAGATAACGAGCCTAACAGCCGAATGAGCAGTTGAATGAGCACTTACAGCGTGTCCAGATTGCCAATACGAGACAACTCAATGGGAATGGGGCCTCTGAGATTGTTGGAGGATAGGTTCCTAACCATCAAATTAAAGAGTGAATTTCAGAATTCATTTATGTACAAATGAACATCAAGATGATCAAGTCAAAGTAAGGAGTAAACTCACAAATAAGTCATGCTTTCAAGCTTTTGAAATGCCAAGGGAACAGTTCCATTCAATTTGTTTCCATGCACGTTTCTGTCAGAATGTAAAACTTGAGACCTATGGATCTAATTCTAATGCAATGACCGAGATTCGTGATTAGAATCTCACAGGTTGTTAAGGTTTGTGCAGGAGCTAAGATTATCTGGTATCGGCCCCTCCAAATGATTGTTAGCTATATTTCTGCAAGTAGGAGGTCAAACTCTGCAAAGATTGGTGGTATAAGATGGATGACTCTATGAATCAACTACTTACAGATCAAATAAGTCTGTAAGCTTCCCAAGTTCTGGTGGAATACGCCCTGTCAGCTGATTATCATTCAATTCCCTTAACAAAACAAACAAGAGTCAATGATTGCCAAACAGAGATCCTATCACTATCGCTAGTGTTATGAGTAAAAGACACATCCTTACAGATAGTGAAGCTTTGTCATATTTCCAAGCTCGGGGGGGATTGATCCACTTAACTTGTTTGCATGAAGATACCTGTTCCAGATGATCACCAAACATTACATAATTGTCTAGGGAGCTTTCTTTCAAGACTTAAAAATAACTTACAGTTTCTCTGTGTAGGTTAAATTTCCAAGAATTGGAGGGATCGTTCCACTCAGCATGTTAAAACTTAGGTCTCTGAAACAACAGATATATGTGTGATTCAATTTCAAATTCAAATGTCAGGAAAAGCAAAGTAATGGGTGAAGCTACTTACAGCACTGCCAATGCCTGCATAAGACCAATAACTGATGGAATCTGCCCAGAGAAATGGTTATTCTGCAAGGACCTACAAACGCAAGGATTTATTTGGTAGTATTAAATTAAAAACAGTATAAATAAAAGCACCCACAAAACCTAACACTTACAAGGTAGCAACTTGAAGAAATCCAATATTGAATGGAATGTCCCCCGTTAAATTGTTATACGACAAGTCCCTAGCATCAAAAAAGAGTTTTCAACTTAACCACAGCAAACTTGTACCATAAACCAAATATGCTGCCACTCAGATACATACAAAACCTGGAACGAAGTGCAGTTGCCGATGTTTTCAGGAATCGGACCACTCAAGCTATTATTTCTAACATCACTGCCACATTACAGACACATAAACTGCTCTGAAAAAAAGTGTTCAAAACGTGCCAAGAGCTTTAAGCAAGGATGAACAACTTACAAATACCACAAGCCGGATAGCTGACATATATCTGGAGAGAGTGAACCTTGGAGGTTGTTACCCCTCAGCCCCCTGAACCAAAAAACAAAAAAAGGAAATAAAACGACGAGTCTTCCCCCGACTGGGAGCAACCAAAGCCAAATTTGAGAGAGATAAACTCACAGGTATTGAAGAACCTCATTCCAGTACAACAATCTAGGTATTTCTCCACTCAATCTATTCTGAGCCAAGTCCCTGGAGCATGAAATGAAGCACTTCATCACAAATCTATCAATATCATAGTCGAAATGAGTCAGGATATAAAATACCCACAAAATTTTCAAGTTAGGAATCTGTGAGAGTGTTGAAGGGATTGGACCAATAAGCTGGTTGTTTTTCAAAATCCTGTCATGTAAAACACATTATGAAGAAGATAAATAAGTTGAAGCAAATCAAAATAATTGCAATTCAATTCGACTTACAAAGTCTCCAGTTGCTTCAGTTTTGAAATTGAGAAGGGAATATCACCAAAGAGCTCATTGAATGATAAGTCCCTGAAAGTAATGCAATCAAGATCAATGAATACTTCAGATTATTCATAGCATTTTAGCACATACTATAACGAAAATTACATGGATAAAAATATGAACTTACAAGCTCTGTAGAGCAGAGCAGTCCCCAATCTCATCCGGGATTTGACCAGAGAGCCGATTCCCCCTCAAGTCACTAGTTTGAGATGCAAAATCATAGAATTAGATTGCTGGAAACTTATTCAAATTGGAAACAAAATACTACTGTAGTAAATTTACACTGAAACTAGGCTCTTTAGCTGCCCTATAGCAGGTGAAATTTCTCCATCAAGATTCAAGCCTGAAAGATTACTACAATGCATATAAAAGATGAGCTTATTAAAGGAGGAATAAAAAATCAGTACAAGTAATTTCAATAATGATAAAATTGAAATCTCAAAATATACAACAACAAATTGCCAAATAATGGAATTTAAATTTGAAAAACAAAAGAAAGAATATTTACAAACTCACAGTGCAACCACATTGTAGGTGACATTATCACAGTCAATTCCTCTCCAGACGCAATGGTCTGAAGATGGAGTGTCAGTCCAGTCATACAGCACATTATCAACATCTCTGAATGACTTCTTTATCTCCAGCAAAACAATACCTTAATCACAAAGTTAAAAAATATTGATTAATTAAGCCACAAAATATCAAAGAGGGGAAAGAATGACAGTGTGTGTTTCAACATTATAAATAAAAAAAAAAAGTGTCACACAGTTGAAGGTTAAATGATGTAACAGGAATTTGAGAAGTCATAAGTTAATAATGACAAAAAAACACAAGGTTTAAGCTTTAAGGTGAGTATATGACATTATTATTATAAAATAAGGGCGAACAATAACAATAACGAACTTTGTTACATAAAGTTAGACAGTAATTAAATGAATAAAATACTAAACCCCAATTCCATTCCACAGAAGTAGTTCTCAAACACTCACCGTCAGCATCACAGTCCACAGAAGCAAAGCTCAGCAACACCACCACGAATCCGAGAAGAAATCGTTTGCAAGAAGTAGCCATAGCCCAGTTCTCATAGATAGAAGAATTGGAGCCTATCTGAACCTCAAAGATGAGATTTTATTCGATAGAAAGTGACAAATGAGGAAGTTGGTATTATTCTTAAACATAAAGGGATAAGCTAGGAAGAAAGATGAAGTCTTGCATTCACCGACATGAGTGAAAGTGAGAGAGTAAAGGAGGAAGATGATGAACAGGATATAACTACTTTGAAAAATGTGCAATGGAAAGAAAGAGCAGGCTCTGGCTTTTGTAATGTTCAATCACATCCTATTGCCAGAGAGCCCTGCAGAGAGAGAGAGAGAAAGATAAATAGTGCATGTAAGTAAATGAGGAGAGAGAAAGATGCGAATGGAAAGAGGAATCGTGAATTATTTTCAAGAGGGAAAAGGTTAAAAAACCTTCTGCCAAGTTTCTGGTACTAGACCTGCTGCATCAATTCATTACACCTCTCACTTCACACACTTCTTCTCTTCAATACACTCCCATCCATATCTCTCTCTCTCTCCTCTTCTCAATACAGTAGTCATAATTAAATTTCATATACATACAAGCAATAGAATCTAAAAGGTACCCACAACTCAAAATTAAATCTTTTTCAAAACACTTGAGCCTCAGCTTTCACTCCACTATAGTAAAATTACTTACACCCTTCTCTTTCTCTCTCTATCTCTATAATAAAAATCGAATCTTTATTTATTTTTTAAAAAATTTCAAATTCATATCAAGTCCCTATCTATGCAGGGAGGAGAGCTGAAGCTGGCAAAGCTTTCTTCATTGCCTCAGTTGACAATTAACTCTTTTTCTTCTCTTAAAATCATTATTTCTATATGTGTGAAAAGTATATATCAATGCACATATAGCCAGGCAGCTCCTAATAATTTCAGTCCTTTTACTTCTCCATTTTGTCCATTTCCCATATATATATTTCTTGGTAAAAGTTTTGAATGAGTGAATTTGTTTGCTTTTCTTGTTATGTTTGTGCAATCTCTTTCACCTCATGCCCATTTTCTCATATTGTAACTGCAGTTTTTTTGGTCAATTTGAATAAAACCCCATGCCTTGAATTGGATATTTCTATCTAATTTGAGTCCTTACTTGAATATATTCTTCAATAATAATTGGTGATTTTAGTTGCAATAAAATATACTATTGTATGTCCAAGAATAAAGTATAGTAGTAGTATAGAGATAATTTTAAAATTTTCACTATTATGCTTCTTGATTATATTTCATATGGCCGTGGAATGTAATTAACTATAAAAAGCGTTAATTGCTCTGGAATTGTGTGTCACATTTTCTGAACCTGAAAAATACTCCTATTTATTTAAACTAACTGTAGCCCGAATTCAATAAATTAATCTCGAATGAATTGGTTCTATTTTTGCGAACAGTCTTGTTGAGTAAAAACAAATACTCCATCAAATTGGTCGCTGTTTTATTAATGGAAAATTTTGGAAATAAGAATTGTAGTCAAGAATGTTGTTTGGAATAGAAGCCTGCCATTGGCACTCTGAAAAATAACAGTGCTTCGGTATCCAAATAAAATAATCTATGCACATATGATTTAATGATTTGCAGTGACGTCCCTGGTGTTTGATGCATTAGCAATATTTCCACTTTAATTTTGTAATTTCTACCAACCCAATTCTACTGTTTTTCTACTTGAAAATATTTAGTATTAAGAATATATTGAATATAATGGGAATGTGATTATGTGATAATAATTTATATAGTATATTTTATATATTGAGAGTAAGAGGTTATACTTTGTTAGTTTGCATGATCTCGATAAAAATATATGCATCAAAAGACATATATAAATTGTACTACTACTTTTGTACTCCTGCTTTGTTATATTCTGTGATTAATACTTACATATTTAAAGATAGTACTACTAGTAAGTATAAAAACATGAGTACTGGACATACAATAATTTAAGAAAAATATCGTAGTGCAATTATATGACTACGCCTGGATATTATATGAAATTTTAAAACTGACCACATATTTGAAAAAAATAAATAACAGCATGTAAGTTTAGTAGTAGTAATGTAGAATTGTGAAAGTTTAGTAGAGCATCCACAGCGGGTGTCCGTCCGTCCGTGCTAGGGGCGGGGATCTCTCATCTATTTTAATTATGTATTTTTTTATTTTTAGTATTTTAATTATGTACTGGTAATTTTTATTTTTTAGGATTTTAATTATATAATTTTTATTTTTTAATGTATTTTTATAATGTAGAAATGTTTTTAGTAATTGAAGTATTTAAATTGATTAATAGAAAGATGGGACCCTTGAGCTTGTCCTTAGCTAAGAGCACGGATATGGGTGCTGTGCTCTTGCCTAAGAACAGGGAGTAAAAGTGGGTTCGAGCCCACTTCCGTGCTCAAAGCTAAGAGTACGGATGAGGATATTCTTAGTTAAATTTATAACTGGATATTATGAACCTGAATTTTATGATACTCTTTTTTAACAACATACCAACAAGTTATTTGGAGCTAGCTATCCTATTTCATGGGCGAATGATTTTTTTTTTTTTTCATGGACTAATGATTGTTCCTTGTGTCTCATGTTACTTTGAAGTGTTTTTTTCATAATTTTTTTTTTACTAAATGAAAATAAATAGTTAAAGTGGATAAAAAGTAAGATAGAAAATAATATAGAGAAAAGTCATCTCTATTATTAATTTATTATTCACTAAAGTGGGATGAAAGGAGTGTATAAATGTGCCTGCATTAAATTTCATCTCATTTTGTGAAATTTGACCATTCAACAACAGTTCACTTTTCTTTGTAAGCATTAATAAGCAATGGTAAATTTTATTCATGATTAACTAATAAATGCATGTGTTATAATGAATTGCTCTTGTTAAATTGAAACAAATTCTTTTTGATGTTCTATCATATATAGAAATGTACTTGCACCAATCATCAATTTATTCATCTATTATGTCTCCAAAGCTGTACATGTTTATTGAATATAGGGTTTAGTTTGATAGATTGTTTCAATTGTTGGCATCCGAAATATCCTAGAGACCAGTCACCATTTCATATGCAATAAGAAACAAATTCTTAATTAATTCGTTTTTATGATCCATCAAATATATAGATTAGTGGAAGTAAACTATAAAACGACCGCTCAAACTATACATATAGAAAATATCGCCAATATGATTTAGTATATTGCATTTGTATACTAGCATTTTTAATCAATAACTTTTTAATATCCATAGACTGATAGACTATAAAAAACGTATAATGACACAAAAATTGAGACATAATTACTAGCGTTAAATTTTTTTTTTTAAACAACAATTTAAGATGCAAAATAGCGTTTATAAATTAAAGATAAATTAATTTAATCTTTTACTCTTTTAGGATGTTTTTATTTGTGTCTTTTGATTTTAGTCGAGACACTATTTTTAAGTGTTGGTGGCACATTTAGAATAAAAAACGTCAACGATTTTTTTTTTGTTACTGTTACGTGAATGATGATTCACATACATATATAAAAAATAGTTGGTGTCGATACAATATGCATCAGACTCTATTATCTTTGATATGAAAACTTTAATTAAAGCATTGAAAATTATGGACTAGAACGCAACCTTAAATAGCATGCATCAAATATGGCATTAATTTGTATGTGTAGAAATGTTGTATTTTACACTTGGAATAATGAATATACATAGTCTGAGTCTGAGATTATGGTTTTACAAAATCAACAAATGAGAGAGTTATGGAAGATAATATGAAATAGTTGTTGTGAATTGAAATTAGCATCTAAATCGTACTACAAATTAATTCCAAACTAAATGTAAAGGATTTGATGCCATATAGTAGTTATTTTTTGAAGCCGTATGTAAGTAGTAAAAAGGATGAAATAATTGAGCCACCACTAAGTTCAAAAGAACAACGGATAATTGAGGACTCGAATTCTTTAATGGAGAATGAATTTTGACATTATGGCATTACCATAATAGGATTTAAGTAGTGCAGCAGTATATTTTAATTCTACAAAATAATGTTGTTTCCAATATTCAATTCAGAAACCCACTGCAAATTAATGCATATATAGTTAATATATCGGGATAATGATAAAATGCAAACTTATATATTGTACAAACTCAAAACTCCTCAATACAGCTTCAATACAGTTTCAATACAATATCAACACAGTGTAAAATTTCAAGATTTTAATGTCAATACAGTATCAACAAAATATCAACACAACATCAATCATTGACTACTCGTTGAAATTTTGTTGACATTTTCCTGTTGATGTTTTTTTGTGATCTGTTGACATTTTTCAATGGTCCAGATCATAGTTTTGAATTTGTACAATATTTAGAGTTTTCATTTGATCACATTCCTAATATATCGTCCATAAATATACTCCATATATATTCATAACCTGGACAACTTAAATGAAACCGTCCAAATAATAATTAGTAGTACTACTTAGTATCTAAATAAAATAAGTTGTAGAAATTGTAGGGAGGCTCTCCAAGAATGGAGAAACCTCACTAAGGCCCCAAAAGTTTGATATATTTTCGCCGTCAAAGCAAAAGCTACAAATGCATACCTCGGGAAGGCCACCTGTCCATTCATCACATCCCCCATTCTGACACCGTTAATAATTAATCCACAGTTTGTGGGGCCTTCATCTCTAATAAAGCTTGTCACTGTGACGGCCCTCTTGACGCCGTTAACTATTATTAAATGCCCGCTATATCCCAAAAGTCTCTTTTTTAATGCTAATGCTAACAAGGGATATTAATACAGCCCACATCCCGCGAGCTGGCCCGAAAAGCCCGCTAAATTTATAGGACGAAAATTTCTAACCTGGTAAAATTATAATCCGATTAGCCCGCATCAATTTAACCCGTAACTCGTTAGGGTCAGACCCGAAAAACCGACAAAATTTCTATTGTTCTATTTGTTTGACTCCTAATTCGACATTCTATTGATTATTTTATAATATAGATAACTAAAAAAAATAATTTTTAATTTTATATTAAATATTTAAATTATATATTAAATTTTTATTAATATAATAATAGATAAATAAATTAGAAACTTTAAATTTTATAAAATTATTTAAATTTTTAAACCATGTTTTAAAATTTCTCAAAATATATTACTGTTTTATTTTGCACAAATCACACGTATTAGTGTTTGATCATGTTTATGTTTGAGTTATGCATATAGTATTTTAAATTTATCAAAATTAAATGTTTTATATTTATAAATATAAATAATTTTCATAATTATTTATTGGATTGATCGCATGCTATTTTTGTCGGTAGCAATCCGATTAATTCAGTGGGTTAGCCCGAAATCTGAGCTTTTAGAGTTAGGATCGAAATTTTATAATCCAAAAAAAACCACACCCAATTAGCCCGTATTTGATTAACCCACAACCTGAATAGGGCTGGTCCGCAAGCTGGGCCAGCCTGATTTACATCCCTAATGCTAATAAGTAACAACCATATTTGTTAGTCACTACTACTTACTAGTTGTATTAATTTTTACTAACTACTAATCGAATTGAAAATTTGACATGGATAACCATATTTATTACCTCCTTTGTCCCATCTCATAATAGAAGTTCTACTTAGTTTAAGCACGTTTTTAAAATGTTGTTTGAAAATGATAAAATGAATTTTTAAATTATAAACAAAGGAAGTAGTAAATTGTTTATTATGAGTATATTATAATCATACCGAGGCATGCGTTTTAGTTCTTACATTTATCTAACAATTTATACTATATTCTCAATTACTATAAGTACACATTAACTATCCAATGAAAGAAAAAGGCACCGTATGTAAACGAATAATAAAACTCGATCTTTAATCCATGCTAACTACCCTTTTTCGATTTGTGTGGAAATAATTATCAGTTATGTGATATTCCATATAATTATAAGCTTTTTTAATGTGAAACGTGGGAGTAACGGACATTTTCAGAAAGATGGGCTAGGTTGTCTTGGTGATATAATTGGCAATATTTTTGGAATCAATTGATAAAGTAAGAAATGCCTAAGAATACTAGATTTGTTGTAATCTTTGTAGGGATCATATCTAAATCTGAGTGAATGACAAAATCTAATGTATAAACACATGTTAGATTTGGTGTGGTTCTTTCAACTACACATCTTAACACAACAAACCAAGATAAAAAGGGAATGAATACAAAAAAATCTTGTAAACAACAAACGGAAGTTGTCATTATTATTCATAATAAATCATAAACCTAATTAATACTACTACTCCTACTTCTTAATTCAATTAGGTCTAAAAATCATGCATGTTGAAATGAATTTATGGATTAGTGCTATATTTTTTGGGATAAGACCACTTGACTCATTTAAGGTTTGTTACAAAGTAAATTGTCGTTTTGCATTTTTTTTTTTTTTTTTTAATTTCCAAAGAAATTACTACTACAACTACTTATGAAATGCTAGTAGCTATTACATGTACATTATCAAATCACTTTAAAATCAGAGTATCAAATTCTAGGATTATTGTACTCGTATATAAAGAATACACACACTTGTGTTGTAATATTCTTTAAGTTTTTAGTATTTTTTATTATTTTTATGTTTGTAATCATCGTAGTAGTTTATATACACATTGATTCAAATTTATATTTATACACATCTACTATAGTTGAATTCAATAATAATTTACAAAGTGTGATATTATAACTCATCAAATATTTTACTTTTATTATTGATTCATATGGAGTAACATATAAATATGTCATGGAGTAATTTAATAATTATGTCATGGAGTACTATAAATCTCCTGGCTTAACAATGAACTTGTTCAATTTAATTTGTTTTAAAGTATAGGCTAAAACTGCTATGAATATATGTCTATTTTATAATTTTGGTTCTATATTTTATCTTTTGAATTTTTACAGCATGAATATTTAAACTCAGATCACAATTGGTCCTATAGTAACAATTCCGTCAATTTTTATACGGTGTTAATCCGATCTTAATCGATTTTTAAACAGTTTTAATCCGAAAAGATAAAATATAAGACCAAAATCGTAAAATGAACCTATGTTGAAATATCAGTTTTTGACATTTTCTCTTTGTTTTAGAGCACTCCCAATGGGGGTGGCGAAAATCCGGCGAAAAATCGCCGAATATCGCCGACTTATCGCCGGCCATTGGGAGGATTTCGGCGATTTTTCGGCGAAAATCCTACCGATTTTACGCCAAGCGGCGTTTTTTCGCCGGATTATCGACGAGCGATCGCCGGCCACTGTGGGCGACGCTCGGCGATAAATCGGCGATATTTAATTTTATTTTTTTTTTTTCGGCCCAACGGCTATTTTTACATCCCACCCCTATAAATATTTCCTCCACTTCCTCCATTCATCACCCACAATCTTCATTCTCTCCATTTTCAATCTCTTCTCCCAATCTTCAATCTTCATCAATCTTCCAAAAATTATGAGCTTTTGGAAGAAAAATTCCCGCTCGGGTAAGGGTAAGGGTAAGGGGAAAGAGTCGAGTTCACAAATTCCCAACACGGATGAAGCAAACGAGCAGTGGATGCACTCGTTGTTGGCGATGGGTTCATGTTTCTTTGCTCCAAGAGACACTCAAAATCTCGAAACACAGCACTTCCTCTTCATTTCAACATGCTCAGATAAAGTGATTGTCTTCTTCTTTTTTTAAATGTTATAAATTTTACTTTTTTTATTTATATTTATATTAGTGAGTAGTAGGATTAATGTTTTGATAATTGATTGATATTGAGAAAACGACATTTGTATGGTAATGGGCTTTGGTAGAGCCCAATCTACTTAGCCTAATCCGGAAATAGTCCATTTCCTAGTAGTGGCCCACCACGTGCCCAACTTTGGCATTACCAATTTTATTTAGACAAATGTGCTTAAATTCATGTTGTTAATACCATAAGTACATATGATGAAATAAGTCATGAATCACACATTTCATTAAAATGTATGGTATGAATGTGTAGTATCATGTACAAATAAATCATAAATTTGGAGCATCCTTCTTCATACGATTGTCACATGCCTTCCAATTCATTGCTCGAGAATGCAGATTAATGTTACAGTTCAAGTAATCTAAACATAAAATGTACTTTAAGACTTAGTAAACTCTTATTAACATATTATTTTGGTCTATTTATATATCGGACACCATCTAAATTGTTTATGATCGAATTTGTTATAATGATGCCGGAATTATGCATATCTTATAAGTAGGAATGACTTATTAATTGATGAATTAGTACTATGTATACGATGATTGATGTTGTTATGTTACTATTTACTACTATATTCTTTTTATTTGTCATAAAATAGGGGAATGTCGATACTCTAGAGAGGTATACGATGGGTCCAATATCACGTGCAAATCATTTTCAAGATGAAAATGGTTCCAACAATGTATGATCATAATCACGTGTTCATTTAATGAATGAATTAAATATTTTTCCCCAAATGTGTTTGCATTATTACTTTTTTCAATCAATGTATTAAACTGAGATAAATTATTAAAGAATAAACGAACAAGACAAAATATCAATTATGTTCCATAAAACGCCACAATGTCCATTGCATAGAATGATTATAATAGTAACAACTTCATGGAAAAGATAAATGTAAAGCGACAATTATTCAAGATTTCCAAATTAGCTACTACAAAATACTCACTTTATCACAAGTTACTACTTGGATCTTTTCTTTTGGAGTATTAAAATTAATAAATATTAATGAACTACGTTTTTGTTGTTTTAAAATGGAGAGAGAATAAATTAAGATATATTATAATAAAAATAAGATAAACTAAAAATATTTTTTTTCTAAAAAATAAATAACTCAATGTAGTAGGAGACAAACCAAAATAAAATTTGAGTGAAGTAGGAGTATATAAATACCCATCCGTTTTGTTAATGAAAAAATATGACATAGCCCACGTTACAAGAATAAAGCAGGCCCAATTTCATTAATCGAGATTGTAGTAATTCGTAAAATCGAAGAAGTTGAGGGGGTAATATGAAAACTATTTTTTGATAACTCAACTTATCCAATTCTAAGCCTTTCCTAAATTGTAAAGCCTACGTCAATGGAGGAAGAGCGGAATTTGGGCGCTCCAAATTTGCAGATATTTCCAATTTCTTCAACCCCTTTTGATTTTATTGGCAGACGACCCGCGCATCCATTTTTGGTTCGCGAAATCCACAAAACATTCGCTTCCAATGTGGAAAATTGCGTGAAAATGGTGGATGCTATGAGGTCCCAAAATGAGATTGTTGATAAAGTGTTATCATTTCCTGCTTATCTTCATAGCTGCTTCCAGCTCCAGGTTCCCTCTCTCTCTAATTCACTGTAACACACACACAATTTTACTATGCATTCTGTAGAAATTGAAGGTTTTGTTGAGGCTTAGGTATTTGAATTGATTTGTGATTTTGTGGTGCATAATCTTTTATGTTAGATTTGGAGAGTTAGTTTAGTGATTAGTGATTAGGTGTAGTAGGAGATGAAATACTTTAAAGTTATCCCATTGTATGTATATTAGCAGCTCAATCTAGTAGGAGTAGTTTAATAAGAAGCCACTTATAATGAATAAGAGTAAACAACCACATTGATGCATTGCTGACTTGTTTGAAGAAGAAGATTCAGCGCAGGAACTTGTCAATGGTGTCTTCTCACAAGTTTGCAGCAATTTTGCCCGGTGATTCTGTGGCAGGAGTGGTGGTTGCTAGTGGGCTTTCCAATTTCTTGAACATCTACAACACATTGCTCATTGTCAGATTGGTTTTGACTTGGTTTCCTAACGCTCCTCCCGCCGTTGTTAGCCCCCTCAGGTATGTATGGATCATGCTCATGGATGATGGATCATGTTTCAACACTTTCTCAGCTTATTACAATGGGAGTTTGTTTTTTTGCAGCACACTATGTGACCCATATTTGAACATATTCCGAGGCTTAATTCCACCACTCGGGGGCTTGGATCTTTCACCAGTATTAGCATTTCTTGTACTAAATGCCTTCACAAGCACAGCTGCTGCATTGCCTGCTGAACTCCCACCTCCCACTTTCACCCGTCCTACGACGTCGCAGGAGAAATGGATGGCAAGGCTTGCTGGAACTCAGCCTAAAATGTCCAACACTCATATAAAGTAGTAGTAGTAGTAGTAGAATGTTTTCCACAGTATTTTCTGTTTCCTCTTGCACAGAATGTAAGTTTTGAGTTCATGTAACCTTGTTTTTTATATAATTGGAGCAAAATTTGCAGATTCACTCATTTCATTGTTATTCTTACCCTTCTCATTTCATAGAATACTGCTGATCAAGATTAGAAATAAATGATTCTCTTATTTGACAGGCTATGAAAAAGATTCCCCAGATTTCATGATGCAAGAAAACAGGGTTATTTGCCAAATACAAAATTAGAGATTTTAATGTCATGACGTGCGTGCATGGTAGGCTGCGCTTCAAACTTGGGCATGCTACGCGTAGTGTTCCCATGCATGATGGGGATATCTGCCCAAAGGAAAGTAACATCAAGTTTAGTCAAACATTAATGACTAGGAATGAATACATGTACGAGAAACAGAATTCCCAACTCACCTCAGGGCAAAACCGAACATCAAGCATGTTACATTGCCTTATTGCTGCCTCAACTGCTTGCTCATTGCATGAAGGCAAAAATGTGAATTCATAAACCAGGCAACTTCAACCAGCGTTAGTAAGAACCAAAAATGATGACGAGTCTGCATTCATTTCTTTGTTTAAAGGAAAGCATAACATGACATTGCATTCTTCACAACATAACCAGATTTTGTATGTTAGCAGCTAGCAAAGGATATAACAGTAGTTATAGTGAATGTTTCTTCCAGTACAGACGAGGCATATATTAGTATTAGTGCATTACACAGCCCTTTTAAGATATATTGAGTTCAAAAATAGACTGTATGAGCAAAAGAACCAGATATTCAGCAGTTGTCATCGAAGCTTTTCATATAATTACCACACATTTTAGCAGTTGTCACTAAAGCTGTCAAGAAACACTCAACATAACAGCTGAAGAAATAGAGTGGTCAATTTTGGACAGTCGAGCTTCAAAATTTCCAACAAGTTGCAATTGCTGGGGCAAAACATTGTAAGCGGGCGCCCAAAGTTAGATAATTAAACCGCTGGAAAAACATTAATTAATTTTAAATTTTGATGAGCGGAACTGCGGATGGACGTATATCTAGTATCCGATATGTGCAAAAAATAGTTTATAAGTATTAATTTTCCACAAATCGAAATCGAAAGGATATCACGTTATTATTATTATTAAAAGCAAAACATTGTATATGTGTAGCTCGCCTGCCTTTTATCCACTCATTATCTCTACCATCAAATAATTTTCTATAAATCACATCTTTTACAATTGTCATAATTCATAAAGTTTATTCAGTTTATGATTAATGCATGTTGGATCATATTGAATTGAAATGTTTGTGATGGAGTTGGTTTTAAAGGGATTTAAAGGGATTTGGATCCCTTGCTGTGGAGGAATCACAGCAGGGGATGCTGTGCTCTCCCATTCCAATATTTTATTCATAAAGTATAACATTAAAAAATAAAGTTATTTTTATAATTAAAAATAATATGTGAGAAGCACAGCACCCCTGCTGTGATTCCTCCACAGCAGGGGATCCAAATCCGTTTTAAAGACTAAAGTTGCCTAAAAAAAGCATGCGTGCCGAAATTCCGAATGTAATAATACAACAGTTTAATTAATTATAAATGAAAATTTGATAATAGTAGATTAAGTTTATAGATGGGTCAACGGTTTTATAAGAAGATTAAGTGTGATAATAAACGAATGCAAAATTCACATATTAACCATATAAAATTAATGTAGTACTACTAGTAGGAGTAGTAAAAAAGTAGTAAGTCTAGGTTGGTGTACATGGAGTAGTAGTAATGAAATTAACTAGAAAGGTCCCCCAAGGAGACGACCTCTTCCACTAAACGGTTTAAACTCCTCAGCATCATCTTTGTCTTTCTTTTTCTTCTCCTTCTCCTTCTCCTCCTCTGTGGCCGTCGCGCACCTTCCCCCATCCAGTCGCCTCGCCACCCCCGAGAACGCCCTAAACACCCCTCCTTCCTTCTCCTTCTCCTTCTTCTCCTTCTCCCTCTCCTTGTTGAGATAGTCCAAGGGCGTAGCAAACTCAACCGCGCAATCTGTGTCACAAAGAGAGATAACATCTCCCCCGGGGCCCACATCGAGCACATCCACCAAAAACTCCCTCTCCCTCTCCCCACACCTCACCCCGATCGTATCCCCCTTACTCAAACACGAGAACCCCTCAGCGCCCTCTCCAGCGCCCCCTCACGTCCCCCACCTCCAGCAACGCCCCCTCGTGCGGCTGCAGCTTCATCCGCGTCCCCGTCATCGCCCATGCATCCCGCAGGATCACGTCCTCCCCCTCTCTGATCCCCAAGTTCTCCATCATCCACCGCGGCACGTACACAGACCCCTCGTCCGCGCAGAACTCCAGCATGCCGCAGTGGGAGATTTTCTCCGACTTGAACGACTCAATCTTGAACAGCCAAGGGAACCGGACGCCCATGTCTTTCAGCCGCGACAGACACGACGGTGGCAGCACCACCTTGTTGCCCGATTCCAGCTCCGGATTGCGGTACCTGTCGAAGGGGAGGCACGTCAGAACTTCTTCCAACAAACTCGGCTCAAAGCTCGTCGATTCCCACCCAGACATGTTTCACCAAACTTAATTTTATTTCAAGGAATAATTCGATTAGATTTTTAGACTTGTGAATTTGATCATGCTTTACTGTGCTTTTATAGGAGGGACCTAGTTTGAGTTTGAGTAGGAAAAGGAAACTCAAATATTTGTTCTTGCCTTTTTTAAATAACGGAAATTCATTAAATTACCTAATATCCATATTTCCATAGTTACAAATTAAATTACCATATAAGGATCTCTAATTAAACTCAGATCGATACAAGTTTGTCTCTACTTATAAATTACGTAAATATAACCAATCTTCAACCCTTGACTACTTCACAATTCCATTGCAAACTGGATAAATAAAAATAAGCCCATGCAACCAGAATTTGCTTAACACTAGGAAATTTAAATTCAGACCCTCAAAAAATGTTGTACAACCTACTTGACCCCCTCACTCTCAATTGTATCCAAACCTTCATATATAGTGGTTTACTTGATTTAAAAAATATTTAAGTATTCGGCCCTGGTTCACAACCCGACATTAGCATATATGCAAAATTGGTGCTTCTTGCTCCTCCTCGAATTCAACCTTGCTGTATGAACTTCAATCTTACAGCAATCACATCATCATAATCTGATAAGAGCAGACTCAGTTCTTTCACCAGCATTTGTAGAACAAACTTAAACTAACAATTACTACTACTAAGGAGAGAGGAAACTTACATACAGAGGACACCTATTGGTTTCTTGAGTTCGACAGGAGCTCATTTGCTGCTTTCCGTTGGTGTTCTAGAATCGTTGAGATGAACATCTTGAGGAAGGAGATCATATCTGATATGCAGCTCTTCAAAAATCCTTTTCATTTCAAGAACAAGCTCGGTTCTGCGCTTGCTCTTCTCTGGAAAGTTTTGGAAGTTCATGGTGTGGTTGAAAAAGAGGGCCATCTTTATCTTGTTCACATTTTCAATCTCCTTAACGACGAGGTTGTGATTTTCATGCCAGAGCTGAGGGTTTTTCTCCAAGTATCTGATGTTTCAAAGTAGGACATGAAACACAATCTTAAGTAGTATCTAACTGGATTTGCTCTAAATAAAGAAACATCTTTTAAAACATAACTTACTTCTTGATTTTCTCTCTTAAAGAGCCTATTTTCTCCATTGATGTCTTGAAATCAATGCTGAACTCAAGCGAATCTCCCATATCTGGACTTCTGTAGAAATTGCTTATGGGTTTCATAGACAGAACAGAATTTGGGTAATACACTTTCTCATTATCGGCCTTCAGAAACACAGTTGTAAAGATATTCATCTCTTCCACGATCATCTGCAGTTTTCCCCAGATGGAAGAATGAAAGAGAGCTTCATGATTAATGAAAAGAACTCAGCAAATAGCAAAGCATGTGCAAATTTAGAAAAGTCACCTGAACACCATCAATAACACAGCGATCACCCACATCGAAGGGATGCATCACAAATACGAAGATAATAGCTTCAAATATAGTCTTGCAAGTATTTCCAAACATAAAAACAGCCACAACAAGCTGAGACGACATAACAACAAGCACTTTGGTGGTCGCTATCCCCGTCAAGAGAAGCCATATAATCACAATAATGATCATTAAAAGCGCAGTAATAAGCTTGTTCAGTTGCTTTACAGCAGTTTTTGTGTCGGTAAGAGCATGGGCAAGTGCTCTGCGATCTTTGTAAACCTTCACCTGCATAAACATGAAAAATGGATTAGCAGAGATCTTGTGTCTAGTCATTTGCAGTTAAACTACATCAGTTCAGAATTCAGATTGACATCTATGAACGACTTTGCAAAGAAGTCCATGATATTAAGGCATAGCCATATAATAAGTTGAGGGGGGGGGGGGGGGGGGGGGTGCTGCCCCAAAACAACGTAACAAAATAAACACTATACTATATACTGCCAAAATATGTATATATGTATAGTTGTATACACATGCAGAGAGTGTGTTAAGATCGATATAGAAATAAAATAAGTTGTACGGTGCCATCAATATGTTAGATAAACTCATCTACCCTCATCAGTATATTGCAATCGCAATTATGCTTTCTCAGATTTTGGTTTGCAATGAATTATGAATCTTAACCTCTGAATTCATTTTGTTTTAGTAGGTTACTGATTATGATAATGCAACACTCTCTTAAACTTATTAAGAAAATGGGTCATACCACCCATTCGGTCAAAGCTTTTCTGTCAATCTTCCCAGTCTCGCCCACATCAATCATCGGAAATACAATGTCAACCTCTTCCTTAATCATAAATCTCCTCATATCATATTCGTCAATGTACCTGTATTATAATGAAAACGTGAAGATATATAAACACTGATGGTGCAGGAACAATTCTAAAACATGAGTTTCTTACGTGCAACCAGGCTGAGCAACATTTCTGAAAATGTGATATGCAGCAGCAATTGCCTCCTCCTCGTTTGTTATTTCCTTGTCGGTTTGTTCATTGCCCCCATTATAGACGCTTTCATCGAGAGTATTAGAAATTGTGGCGAGCCCTGAATTAGATATAACATCAACTAACATCTTCATGGTCCAGGCAGAGACCTTTTCCTGCTTCATCTGATGCAGCTTATTGATATCAATCACCTCTTTCTCCTTCTTTTCCCTGCCTTCCTTATCTTTCTTCGTTACGCGGAAACTAAAATGACTTACATTACTGCTTGCTCTCCCCAACATTTGTTCCGCCTCCATGACTGGCTTGCCAGAAAGTGAAAATAGTATGTACTGGTGAAAGATTGATTCCTGAATCCTGTCGAAGAATGTGTTCACATGGAACGAAGACGCCAAGATCTTTAGCAACAAATTCTTCAATAGCCACAAGAACGAACCAATAAGCAACGAAGCAATAGTCCAAGTTATAAGATCCAGAATCTTGGCAGTAGCATGTGACGACTTATCCACCCCTTCCCGGAACAGCAAAGCCCAAGTGATAAGCACCAAAGCCAACCATAGGCAAACTTGAACAATCTTCTTCAGGCCAAAAACGAAATACAATACCTTCTTTTTCAGCAAATAATTTAGCTCAATCAACAAAACAACAAAATTCATCAGCCATTCAGTAAACAGCAAGCCACTAAAGGTTACCATAACAAGCGCAAACCACTTCCAAAGACTTAATCCCCAGAGCATCATGTTTCGAAACCTATGAACAGTCAAACTTGTAATCAAACAGCCAAGAAAAAAAAGAAATATCAACCACTCAACCAAAACCTTGGCTTTCACTTTCCTATACTTTAACTTCTTCCTGCTGCTAACCCTCTTATATATTTCCTCATCCTCGTCGAGTCCCCTAAAGGAATTCATAAGCGGGGTTTTGGGAGTTACCGGCACGGTCCTATCCCTTACGCTAGCACTACCAGCGTCCGGCTTCACATGATTAGGTGAAGCACCCCGACTGTGGACCACATTCACTTCCGGACCACTCTCATCAAACATCTTACCATCAAGAGACACAGATTGCTCACCAAATCGAGCTTTTGGCTTAGAATAAACAGACCTGGATAAAGACTTTCGCCTAGTGAGACCCTCAGGTGTGGGGATCTTGGGAGGCTTACTAGCACTAATCCTCACAGTTTCGGGTGAGGCATAACTCATGGGTGGTGACTTTTGAGCACTAAGTGCAGAAGCATTGGGTTCTCTAAGAGGTGAAAGGTTAGGTTTTGCATCTTCAGAAACGTCAATTATCATATCACCCGTCCTATTCTGATTCCCAATCATGCTAATTTCTGCTCGAGCCCTATCATTTCCATCCATAGTTCAAAAACCTGGCAGTAAAAATGGGGGAAAACATACGACAGAGCAGAATGAGAAGCCATTTTCCACATCTAAATTCAATACTCCTACGTCTAAGCTGCCAAAATCTAATGAATTTAAAAACTCAAATTTGCACTTGATACTAAAAAGTAGCAGGAGGTGTTACCAGTCGGCGGCAGTATTTCGCAAACGAGATCAAGTAGTATCTGATTCAGTTGGTGGAGTGTTACATAAAAATTCGTAATCTTTAATATCGCAGCTGATTTTTTAAACTACAAATTTCAGCTTCACATGCCTCCGATCGAGTATGTGTTTGCGGTAGGGAGAGATTCAGCAGTAGAAGCAAACAGACAGTTAAGTCCAAGTTTGAGTGTGTGTGTGTGTGAAAGAGAAAGCAGAAAGCTGACGGAGAAGAAGAAATATTTGAATAACAAAATCTATTCTAAAATTCTTTACTTTCACTAGCTTACTTACTCTATCAACACTAGTGTTAACAATAAAGTGATGCTGACTATAGTATTTATTCCTCTATAATACCAAAAGTGGTAAAGCTACTTTTACTATTCAAGACAAAACATGAAGAAGTAATCATTATTCGTGTATAAAAGAATTTAATCACTACTAACCCTAATTAAGATGGGCGTTGCACTTATTTAATACTAGGAGTCATCTCTACTCCATTTTAGTTGGAATTTAAATATTTTAGCAAGATTTTGACATCCTAACTTTTTAAGTGTGTGTGTGTGTGTTTTGATGGTGGGAATTTTGTTACTATATTGGAGTATTTACTTATCTAATAAGATATCCTGATAATTGTATCCGGTATTTCCAACTAATTCTGTTGTGAGTTGGCAACTACTGTACTCCTATTAGATAAACTTTTAAGTAATTACTCTCTCCGTCCCAAAATAAGTGACCACAAACTTTTCGGCACGAGATTTAAGGAAATATGATTTTGTTAGTAAAGTGGAAAGTGAATAAAGTAAGAGAGTAAATAAAGTAGAGAGAAAAAGTAAGAGAAAGAATACCAATAAAGAAAATGGATCACTTACCTTGGGACGTCCCAAAAAAGAATATGAGTCACTTATCTTGGAACGGAAGGATGGAACGGAAGGAGTATAATTTAATTAATCAAAGTACTATACAAATTCTTGGCCGGCCCTTTTGAAATTCCGCAAGATATGATGATGATGTATGCTTAATTGGCTATACTTTTTTATTTTATTTTTATTACAAGCTTTTTTCCATACAAAGAGGCCCATGTATGTCTACCTCACAACTTTTCAATATGTATTTTTTTTTCCTGACCACCAATAATTTGTGAGCAAAAATACAGAGTAAATCGATTGTAATAACGCCAATTTCTCATAAAGGAAGGCATTTCCATTATAAAGTGGGATGGATATACCATCCACTATTCTATAAAGCAAAAAATAAAATCAAAAGTTGTTATGATTTGATATTGACTTGGTTTCAAGGATAGTATATTTTAGAGGGATGAATATAATATTTTTGTTTTTCCCTTTTTGAACAAAATAAACCATTTTTTCAAATTTATTGTTCTTTTTTCTCTTCATCTTGTTATTTATGTGGGCTTGATTCTATCGGATTGACTTAATTGACTTAAAGCCCAACAATTTTTCTTGATGGGCTAAAATCTGAGTGTTGCAAATATGGAGTACTACTTATTTTGCGGTAACACGAATAATCTCACGAGAATTGGAGTAGTATATCAATAACTGTATAGAAGTAACTCCTTATCCCAATAATAATATTATCCAAATTAAAGAGAACATTTATATTAAGAGAAATTTATTTATTTGGTATATTTTCATTTGCTTTTTTTTTTTTACAAAATCAAACCGAACGAACCAAGTACATCTTCGTAAGCAAATTAATTCATGTAATATAGATTTATTTTTATTGAGAGGATGCATTCCTCGTTATATAATGATGAAGCTCAATGAATTGATTATAATTAATGATGCCCCAACTAATTATCATGCTATTAATTAATTCAGTTTGAAGGCAGGCAGAACCTTCACACAAATATTTTTAAATTCGCCAAACTGAATTAAATTAAGCTCTTTGGCCATCCACGTACATGAAGACAGGATCAGTTACAAATCCACCACTAACAATCAATAATAAGTACATTGCATTGATAATTTATTTTGCTAATCATTTGATCATGTCTTCTTTTTTACTAAAAAGATTCCTTTTTCTCTGCTTACCCTTTCAAAGTAGTAGTATTAATTAAATATATCTACATGTAACTTGCATGTTCTCCTGTACTATAAGTGTGTACTAAATTATATTATTACTAGTATTTTTCTAAATTATAGTAAGTAGTGTACTATTATATTCAAGCTATTCATAAATCATCACGAACATTTTTGAGATTCATATAATTACACCTTAAAAGTGGGTTTACCGATGGTACCACAAAGATATTTAATTCATTTTATAATTTCATGTCTCAATTTTTTTTTAGTTACGAAATAGTAAATATTTTATTTTTTGTATGTCATGGTCCTCATTTCAGCATCTATGTTTGTACTTTCACATTTATTCAATTAGGTATAGCAATTATATCCGCTGTAATTGTTCGGATTTAATTTATAGTAGTATTGATTTTCATTCTCACCCATGTTTCTGATTCTGACTAGTCTCATTCAATGAAATTGTGTTACTACTTACTACTACTACTACTACTACTATTATTTATGGATATCCTTTTTTTGAGTTGATGGATATCTAATATTTTTAATGCTAGTCCATATTCCGAAAAAATAAATTAAGTTTTTTGTATTTATTGTAATAATTGAGACAATATAAGTGATCGATGAACAATTCGTGCATTAAACTGAATCTTTTGCAATCTCTGAATATACTACTTACTACATTTCACTGATTCACTCTAGTTTAAAATTTTGAAATAGAACCTTGGAAATCGTAAACATAATTATTTATGTAATGCAAATCACGACCCAAAAAAAAGAAGATTTCTTCCATATATGATTAAAAATCATGAATTTGAGTTTTGCCGAAGTCTAACTTAAATGGTCATACTATGAATTATGAGCTACATGAATTTGAGTAATTCAAACATGAATTTGCCCAAACTGAAAAGCTACAAAAAGAAGCGATAAAAAAGAACTACAAATATAAAAGCTAGTACATTAATTTCGCAATATATTCATATAGACATAAATCCAACGCAAGAAAAAGCAAACAAAATATGGTTAAATAGACATAAAATCGAATTGCATTATCGAAATAATCTGCGATTTTGATGGAAAAAAGTAGTAGTTTCATACACCGGTAGCTCTTCACAAAGCCTATCCCTAATTCCAAACAAAGACGAGTGGTCGAGCTCGAACAAATCCGAGCTCGACTCACTAATGCCATCACCGTCACTCTCCTCTTCGTCTCTCTCGTAACGCGTATACTTTGTAGGAGCTCCATTTTGAAATGCATTTGGCGGCAACGGGGGCCTCCGGTCGCTCGCACGTGGCAAAGCGTCCACATAATTAACGCTCGCACGTGTAAGGTCATTTTTATTTATTCGAATCCCAGCCGGCGATTTCGTCGAACACCTCGTGTTCACCGGTGATTCCAGCGGCGGCGGTGGCGGATGGCTCCGATCGCCTCTTTTGGACTTGTTCCGATTGAAGATGGAGGTGAGGAAGGTGGTGAGGCGCGCTCCGGGAGAGATAGGCTGCTTCATCTTCTTCAAATTCGCGTAGATTCTCATCGCCCTGGATTTGGATTTGACCAGATTCTCTGTCGAGGATGCTATGTTCCTCTCCTCGTGGAAGAGATCGCGATCGCGATCGCCGGTGCGGATCGGTCTAGGGCAGTTGGCGGCGGTGAAGATGGAGGGGTCGGTGTCGGGGAAGACGGTGTTGTCGCAGCGTGGGCGGCGGCGGAATAGCGTTCTGTCGTTTTCGATCCATTTCTCGACTCTAGAAAACGACGCCGTTTGGGGCTGTGGCTTGTCGTCGATGGAGCGGCAGATTTCGTCGAGGAGAGAGGAGGAGAATGAAGGAGTGTTGCGATGGGATTTCTTCATTTCTTGTTTCTCTCTTGAATACATTTTGATTTTAGAGAGAGAGGATGCGATTGAAATGATATAAAAGGGCGCTAAATTTAAGCCTAAATTAAATTCACTAATTGAAGCCAACATTAATTTTGTTGAGGACATAATGTCTGATTAATCATTCTAACTTATTTATTGTTCGCTTACAATTTCCAATTTTTGTCATTTCAAATACTAATACATTTAGATTGATTTTAATTTTAATCATGGATGAATTTTTTAAGGGTTTTTGGCTTTTTAAACCAAAACCTTTCTCCGAATTTCGGTTTTTCCCATGAACTATGAGATTTATTTTTAAAGCCACAAACTTTCATTTCGTTAAGATTTTCCCCTGGCGGGTCAACGACGAAACCCGGATTGTCTACATGTCAATTTTAATCCTATTTGTCACTAAATTGATTACTTGGATACTATTTGGCACAATAATACATACAATCACAATTATTACATAACAAATGACCACTTTTGAATAAACAAAACACAACTTTAACATTTTGAATTATGCTATTCGGGTCGAGTTGGGAAAATCCTAACGAAATGAAAGTTCGTGGTTTTAAAAACAAATCTCATAGTTCATGGGAAAAACCAGAATTCGGGGAAAGGTTTTGGTTTATAAAGCCAAAAACCCATTTTTTAATTATTTTAGCTCGACTATTATGCAAATAAAATTGAGACTCAGATGTGGTAAATCAAAAATTTTAATATTAAAACATTTCAAAAATTGGGTCAAAATATAATGAACTTTCTTTGGTGAAGCTAGAAACACTTAAATAATCTTTTTATAATTATTATTATTTATTTTATTAAGTGAAGCATTAAATAAGAAACTTGACTTTTTATTGGCCTTTAACTATAGATTATGGTTTTGGAAGCAGAATTTTTAGTGGCAGGCAATTACGGCTTAATAACTGTTTTCAGCTAATGTTAAATATCTATTTTATTGAAACTTATTAATGACTATATACGAAACCAAGAAATGAAATAACTAATTACTATAAAATAAAATAATTAATTAGTTTTTGAGTATTAATCAAAATTCCTCATTATTAATTTATGTGTATCCATTAATTTTTTTTTATGCGCAGTGATAATGTGACTGCAAACTTTTAATAATACTTAAATTAATATGTTTTGAAACACTCAATATTTAATGGCATGTGAAACGAATGTACGTGTTGTTAGTCGGTTCCTCAAAATTTTAATATTTCAATGTTTGGTGAATCGAATAATAAAGTTTTTTATCTAACAACTAATGTATTATTTGAATTCTTCAAATTTGAGTAATAATTTATTTAACGTTGAATTTTTCACCTCCAAAGTAGTACTACTAACTTAAGAGCTGCGCACATGCACGTAACTACCACATCAAACTGAATAATAATATACTACAAATTTCTTTTATTATTTTTAAAGAGATAAAAATAGTTTATCATTAATATTGGTTGATTTAGACTTTTAGGATTACGTCGAGACAAGTATAATTAATAGGGAAAAAAAATTTAATAATTCGTTTTCAATTTTTTTTAGTTAGGTTCGTTCCCTTCTGATTGAATAGTATGAATATCTATACTTAAATCTCTATAGTCTTTGATTAGAGGTAGACACCTCTATTATCAGTACACCTCTAAATAAATTATTTAATTTGTAAAAATTGTTTCTTTACTTGTATGAGCTAGAAGGCCTAATCCGCACAAGAACCTAATTTTAACACGAAAGTAAAGAATAAATGAACAATTTAAATGAGATACAAGTATAAATGCATATTAATTTGAGACAAGAACCTAATTTTAACACAATTAAAAGCACAATTGTAGAACCCAAAATATTTATTCGTTTTTAACATCTCCAACCGTGTATGTTTTCAATTTCATTTTGTTTTTGGTTTTCCTTGTCACCTTTTTCAACTATATATAAATAAACATATTTTGTTTTTTGACAGTTAACTAAAAAAAATAAGGTTTGACTTAATCCAAGTCAATAAGTATATTCGAATAAAAGCTAATTAATAATAAGATGAATTCAATAAACGAGACTTTTAAAAAGTATTATTGCATAAAGAAGTTTGATTGAAGAAATTAGTGAATTAGGTAATGAATAAGTATAACACATTCATCTTAGCTGATTCTCTTTATCCATAAGCCTTGAGTTCAATCACTCAAATCTTGCAATAACAACTTCCTTGACAGCATTGGCCCATCAAAACAAGAAACAGCCAACATAGCATTTATCACACACAACAAAACTGCTACACCCTCTCTGTCACTCATTCATCTTCTTTATTTCTAAACAATCCGTCTCTCTCTCATTTCATCCCAACCTCCCGACATCCACCAGCTGGTAGAGGTCGCCCCGTCTTTGCTTCTCAAGCGGTAGGTTCGTTCTGGACAGTTAAACTCAATCACACATAAAAACTAATGCACATGGTTGATGTTAGTATAAGAGAATGCTATGCTTGTCTCACCTCCGAAGATCAACTTGAGAATAGTCGATTTCTGAGATGATTATCGCCTCATCATGTTCCGTTGTGGCCACAACTTCACCAAACTGTCGAAACCAGACAAACGAATCTAAATAAGAACGAAAATATGGTGGTGACTTGTTCTGTATAATACAGACCGACATATATCTCCTGAGTTGTAACCAAATATTTTCTCTCTCTCCACCCATAAACTTACCGGCCCGATGAGTGTAGAATGGCCCCACGCAATGTACCCAGCAGCAACATCTCGAGCAGGTGAACAAGTTGCTACGTATAACTATCAAATTTTGTCGTTAATAACAATAGAGATTTACTTGATAACATAAAAAAGATACTAATATATTTGTATTTTTCAGCTGCCCTTCTATTATTGCGCATCCGACCATCACTAGATGATTTTTTGTCTTTGGTTCAACCATACTAATTAATTATTATTCGGAAGCATTGAAGGGGGACTCGTCTGATTAGAGTAATGATCCGTAGGGTCAACGGCCATAATATACATGAATACAAGACATTTAAAAAACAATGACACTAACCTTGTCTTAATGTACAACGACCAAAACACATTCAGGATGTGAAGTGGTCATGGGGGTGGTCCCTACAGTGTCTGACAGTACTAGGATTAAATGAATCACTTTCAGTTCATGTTAGACATCATTGATAAAATGATGGAACCGTCTTGTAGCATTCAATCCCCATACACGCACACAAAAACGAGAATACAATCATGCTGATAAAGGAAAAGGAGAGACAAGTGGCTGGGGTTGTTGGGATTACCTGGTTGTCGACAGCCCTGCATAAGAGTAACGCGATAGTGAGTAGTAACATCAAGAGCTAATTCCAACAAATATGTGGTTGGCTACAGATTTTGCATTATTATTTGATACTACTACTACTACTATTTTTCAATAATAGAGTAACATTATTTTCGTCAATCTCACCTTGCTCTTTGCAATAGCTCCCAATGCAGAGGACCTGTGGTCATGTTGAATGCTCCCGGATAGCAAATCAATTGAGCACCTACACGATAAGAATATGATCGTCATAAGCAATAGTCAAGAATGAAATAGCCCATGTACATGTCAGAATCATAGAAAGATATTCCTAGTTAATGAAGAAATTAGAAGAGGAGAGTTAATAGACCTCTTGCAGAATAGAGCATTGCTAGTTCTTGAAATCTAATGTCGTAGCAGATACCAATTCCGATTCGACCAACCTCTGCACATCGCAGGTGCCATAACTAGTTAGCAAAGGAGTGTGAACAGAAATTAGTGAGAATGTAATGAGCAATAAATGACCACTTCAAAAGCACCTCAACATACTCATATTTGTATGACTTAGAAGTTTTGGTGTTTGGAGCATAGAACAATCAAAAGCTCGTCAACAACTACATGTGCACAACTGGACTCGGTCTTTCTCTATCAGAAACCAGAATAAGCTTTGGTCTCAAATCTTTCTACTTAAAGCACATCCAAACTCGGTCAAACCAGTTTATGATGAAAAATGTGGTTTCATCCGTTAACTTACTCATTATTGATTTTAGAATCTAGATGGAATAAAAGCCACTTTTTGTGACCAAAACAAATATACATTCACTAGTTACATGCTTGACTCCTATACAAATCGAGATGGTAAGACTAACAAAAGCAGTAGTTACAAATATCAAGTCTATCAGTAATGTATACCCGTGTCCACTACGGTGGGAGTCTCCCCAGCAGTAAGAGTGTTCGATTCCTTGAAGGTAATCTTTCCAGGAATGTCGATATCGAAAAGGTGTATCTGTCATCAAATGTAGTACATTGGAGAACTAGTTAAGAGAAATTAGTCTGTTGTCTTATTTCAATTTATTACAATTTACTACTACAAAACATGATATATATTGCGAAATGGCATGACATCCTGATACAGTTGATACTTGGATTATGGATGAAAGTTTATAATTTCTACAAAAACAATAGCAACAAACTAAGCCTTTATCCAACCAATCCGAGAAATCACCTTACGGTGCTTAGCTTTCAGCTTTCCGTCAGGGCCATATACACAACAGGTGTTGTACAACTTATCTCCGCACCGTTCAGGTATTGAACCTCCAATTAGCGTGATGTTAAGACGACAAGCAATTTCAGATAACATTGCTGTTGATGGAGATGCATCAAAGCCAGCATCAATATCCTCAGCATACACTGGAAAGCTATCATTTGAATATGCGCTGTTCCATATTTCCTGATGAAAGAATGACATATTAAACCTTATGCTGTAGTGCAGGAAATAAAACACTCAACACAAATGAACGACATTCACTATGGTGGCCTACACTCTAATCCTGCAACTTAGAAATTAGGAAGCCACATTATTAGTCAGTATATGCCCTCTCCTTTGTCATACTCATCTTTGCACATTTGTTTCTACGAGCAACCTACTGAAAACTCAGTACCGGACACGTTTCCTTCATAAATCTGTTGCAAGCACTCAAATGCACCCCACCCTCCCCCCTCCCCTCCAAAAAGAAACAAGAATACCCCCAAAACAAGAATAAAGGCACCAAATGTTTAGACTATCGCTGATATTCTTTTCAGCTATCAACTTCTGCAAAGCAAGACAAAAAATAACATTTCAATCACAAACCTCCCAATCCACCAAGTAAGCTACCGTAAAGGGCCATCACAATCATGATTTGCAGTGGCAATTTCAAATGCACCAAATGAGTAAAACGACATTACCAAACAAAGTAACCGAGTCACGAAAGAAATGGGCTTACGGGCAACAGAACAAGCTTCGCCCCCTTTTCAGCAGCCTCCTCTATTGCAGTCCGCGCATGCTGAATGTTTCTCTCTTTATCAGCAGTCACACTTAACTGACATATACCAATCTTAAACTGCACCCACAACAATCAGAAATTCACAAAAATCAAACAGTCATCAACTTTAAACTCACTAAACAATACCAAATCCCCACTTCCCCAGCCAATTTAGAACAGAAGATCCAATTTTCCTACCATTTAAGCTATCTAACATAAAATCCCACCTCTCAAAGACTCACAAACCTATCAATTCAACAATAACAAATTCCCAGTTTCCCAACCAATTTAGAAAAAGATTTAATTTTTATCACCAAGTAATATATCCACCATAAAACCCACACATTAATTACAAATAGAAAAAAAATTCAGCACTCAAAAGCTGAGAAACCTATAAACTTTAAACTCACTCAACAATAACAAACCCCAATTTCCCAATTAATTTATAAAAAGATTCAATTTTGACTACCAAATAAGTACTACTCCACAAGAAAATCCTCACAAACTACAAGGAGAAGCAAAACCCACCTCTCAAAACCCCAAAAGACTCTACCAAGATTAAGCAAGACAACAATCAAGCTCTAAATTAAGAAAAACAAATATACAAACTCTCTCTCAATCTCTCTCTCTCTCATGTAAAGAGGGAGTAGTACCTTGGTGATGAGGGTTGTGGGCGCCGGTAGAGCTGGGGGCACTCGAGCCTTCTCCGGGTAGAAAGAGGCGGCCATGGATGAGATTGAGGCTGACGATGTGACTGTTGTGCGAGTTGTGGTTTGAGTTGGAGTACGGTAAAATCGACGGTGGAGAAGAGGGGAGGTCACAGTGCGTACAGTGGGTTGAGCTACAGAGGATTTACGAGTGAGAGTAGTGAGACTTGATGACAAACCCAATACTCCCCTCATTTTTCTCTTTCCTTTTCGTCCTCACAACTCAATTAACTCGTCACACTTTTTTTCCTTGAGAGATATTCAATTGAATTCAATTTTCAATCCAAGTTTTTTCAATTTCAAATTCAGATATGTATCTAAGTAGACATAAATTTTTTAATTGAATAATGGAAATTCAATTGAATTCAATTTGCATGAAATGATTTTCAATCAAAGTTTTCAATTCCAAATTCAGATATCTAAGTAGACATAAAATTTTCAATTGAATAATGGAGTACTACTACTTTATATACCAAATTTTATGGAATAGTAGTATACTATAAATATTGAAATAGTAAATATTCCCTTAATTTTTTAGAATTGGAATACAAGAGAAAATATAATACTAGCAAAATGGAAGATTTGAGTATTTATAAGAAAAAGGAATATTTTATTATAGAGGAAAAATGGGCCACATAATTTACATTTGCTGAAAAATATAAGTAATCTATTTTATAATTTAAAAACACAAAGTGGAAGTATAAACCAACCACTCTTTTATAATACTACACTACTACTCTACTAATCTAAGCCATAAATTTCATAGCCATGCACTTGAGACTTAACATGTCCCATTAAATCTCAAACTTAAAATCTAATTTTATTCATAGGTGTCTTCGTATGCATATCCACATGTGTCACACTGTGAACTGAATAATTATAAGCTCTAAAAAACCATAAACAAATAGGTTTAAGCCATTCTTATTTTAAACTCAAAGTATGACATTTAAACCATACTTTGTCTTTAATCGCACGTCAGGCAGCAATAATTAGAGCATCTTCTTATTAAAAAACTGCCACCACAGTTATCAATTAAGCCCACTAATGACTTTATATAAATTAATTAATGAACTAATCAACCTTAGTCTATCTCTTTTCAATAGACAATAGGTGAATGCCAGTCATTATTTACCCGGTTTGATCTGGCAACTGCAGTGAATCCACATTTACACAAGTAATGGAAAACATTTCAATTTCTCCTCAATAAAAAAAGATTAAATAAGGGAAAAACATAAATTTCAGTTAGGATATGAAATCGGGAAAAGTTGATCCATGTGTCACAGAGTGTCGATGTCAACTAATTTTCAAAATATAATATGGAGGCAACTTTTGTATTAAAAACAAAAAGTTTGTAGCTTTAGGCATATGATCTGTCCCAAAAGAAATAGTTTTATGACAATAATAGGAGTCGGAATCTTATTAAATATAAAGATTGCCCATTTCAAGAATCTTAGAGTGAAAAAAGAATGTGGTGGAGGTGATGAGGTGTTGCATATGCCGATTAAACAAACTTAAAAAATGAATCTTTGTTTTTGGGGGAGTTAAAGATTGAATCTTGAAAGGTGGTTGATTTTTTTTGTGGGCTACTATTTGAAATAATCAGTGGGGTCTTTTTTTTGTGTATATTTTTTCAGTTTGTTTGCATCAGAACTAAATATGGGCTTTTGTCAATGACAAACGAGGATGTTTGTATGATCTTCGCGACCATAACCTCTCCCTGCAGGTCTCTCTCTCTGTGAGACGTGTGTATAAAGGGGCAGTTTTTTTTTTATTTTGTCTTTTCTTATATGTATGTATGTGTGCGTTGCTTTCCTTTTAAATATTTTCTTTGTTTCTTTCATTGTAATTGTAAAGGATCAATTGCCTAGTTTTGGGAAATATGCTTTTGTTTTTTGTTGAGGTTCTACGTCTGGCCTTAGTATGTTTGTGTAAAAGTTCTGATTTTTTTCCATGAAGTTCAAGGCAATGATATTTTTTCCTTTTTCATGGTGAATTTTCGTGAGTTTTGACTTTTGAGCTGCTGAAATTCAAATTTTTTTGGATTCTCGAGTTGATTAAGTGCTAAAAGAGTAAATACTGTTAAATAAACTGAAATCTCAAGTCCTTCTGTATATTATCTACCTCAAATTTGTGAAATTAGCCTCAATTTTATCAAGGTTTGTTTCGGAGCTACAAATATTCTTGTCACTAAATTACACTTCAAACCTGTTTACTGACAGTGTGTTTTCTCTAGGATTTTGTGTTTTTGAGGCAATCCACATTCGTGTTTTCTAATGCCCTCTATTAGGAATGATCTTGAATTTCTATATTTCTATTTCATATCTTCTGATTGAATTAATGGCTTCTTCTCTTTAAAACAGGTTGAAGATTTAACTAGTGTGTATAGTTGTTGATCTTGTCTTCAACTTGGCATAAAAAAGGAGCATACGAGGTTCGTAGGATGCAAACCTTATCCATCAAAGACACCACTGCTGACTCGCTCCCAACGTTGTTCGCCACCCGAACACCTATGTGGTTCTCCAACAAGCAGCCCGTCTCCAAGAGCGTAGAAACCACAAAAGACCGCAGTTATTACCATCTCAAGCTGTCTGAGCCACAGTGCCAAGACCAAGATTCTTCCTCAACTCTGTCCACGGATCAGTCTCACCATGAAGGGTCTAATTCAGCTGGAAGTGACGTGCAGATGCCATCTCAGCTCGGTAACAATATCCCTATAGCTTGATATCCATTGGCGTTGTTGATAATTGCAACGCCATGTGTGAACTTCAAAGTGCACTTCTATTCATTTTATTGCATAAATTAGTGGTTGTCTTCCTTGCTAAATGTGGCATTGCTGTTTCTGCATAATTCTTTATGTATCTATGAGATCGAGTGTGGAAAATATAGCTTTTGTCGTAGAAAGATTTGTTAGACGACCTTATAAAGCTTACCAGTTGTTACACAACCTCATGAAGCACTGCTGAAGTTAGTCGCAAGAGCAATATTTTATCGTAGAATTATATGTGAACGCGAGGCCTTGAAGCTTACCCATTGTTCTGTTGTTTCAGGTGCAACTTGTTGCGGAAACGCAGAGTATTTCAACAATCAATCATTGGTAAGTTGGTTTCAAATCTTTGTCCTACCTACAGAGTGTATAGTATGATCTAGATGCATGAGAAGTTGTGTTGCTGTGTTTGTCAGGATTGGGCATCTTACTCCATGGCTGCACCTTATTTTGGCAGGAATAGGATAGCAACTGCATATGATCCGAATTGTGTTGTAAGTGAGATGTGTTGAAATGAGTGAAGATCAAAGCTCCAAATTTATCCTATTTTGATCTCTTTAAGTTCTGTGCAGATGATTGGAGCCGGGCAAGGAAGGGCCGTGCTGCCTCTGGATGGCGATCAAGGCGTTCCCATGCTTGTCAACGCCAAACAGTACCACGCTATTCTCAGGCGTCGTCAAACCAGAGCTAAACTCATGGCTCAGAACAAGGTGGCAAGGACAAGAAAGGTATGTACTACTACTTAAAAACACTACACAGATTTAAATTCTTCCCAAAGTCAACTATTGATCACTTCAATGTGCAGCCATATCTCCACGAGTCTCGCCACCACCACGCTCTCAGGAGAGCACGGGGATCCGGGGGGCGCTTCTTGAACACGAAGAAGTCCAGCCCCACTGCTCAAGAATCCGAGATCCAGCACCCCTGGGGCACATCCACCTCTGGCTCTGATGGCTCGTGCATATTCAACAACGACGAGTTCTTCCAACAGCTGCGCATGGGGACAAAACCGCATATGATGGCACGCAACAACATGCTACTGTGCGCGCAAATCCACAGCACAACCTGATTGTGTGGTTAACCGGCAGTTCATCCTTGGCTATACTTGTTTTTTTAGCTAAATTATTTTGCTATGGAGCTTTCAAATGAACTCATCTTTGTGCTAGATTTTGAAAATATGGTTTGCTTGATTTAGGTGCATAAGTTGAACAATGTGTATGGAAATTAACTCCCAACTTTATACATACATGTGGAACATTGAGCATAAGAAATTCATAAATGATTGGGTCTCAAACATCCCCAGGTCTCCAAACGTTGGAAAATCCGGTAAAGGATGCGTTTGGGTAGCGGATCTGTTGTAAGATCTTCCCGACCTCGTATTTTTCCCCTCCAGCTGAAGTACATCATTGCTATATGAACAAAGAGTAATGCAACTAGAAAGGAGATAAGGGATATAAGGCTGATTATGACAACAATAAGGTCCACTGATTTAGTTTTGGTATTGGGAGTGATCACCATTGTAGATGCTCCGTAGCTAACTGCGATAGCTATCAGCGACACCCACATACCAAACAAAGCAATATTCAACAGAAAAATGTTTCTGGATGTCAGTCCACTGGCGATGAGAAAGATTGTGAGGATGGATGAAACGAATGCCACAATGTTTGCACGTACCAAATGTTTGTATATATGTGGATGCGTATATGCAATCACAGCTTCACCGGCCTTGTGTGATGACGTGTCTTCCTGCCACATGCCGCCTGGTGGATTGACAGCGTTCTGGAATGCCATCGTTGTTATCAAGACCACCACCACCATTGTCGTGTTGGTCATCTCGGGCATGGCACTCTCAAGTGATGGCTGTAACAATTTTAACAAGCTTCTTCTAATCTCCGAATAGCTACTACTTGTGTACCGAGGGCTCTCATTCAAGATTTGCAGTGGTGTTTTGCCTGTCGAATTACGTGCTCGCCTCTTTATTTTCTTGCTTTCCACCAAGTATCGTACGGTCTGAATTTTTTTTTTTTTTGAAATAAAATTAATACACTTTGGGCTACAATATATTTCATTTATGTAAGAAAAAGATGGAATATGTGGTTACCTCAAGTTGATTGGCCCTGACAGCCAAATGCAATATTGTCTCACCATCCTCATCAAATGCATCAACAAGATCCTCTCCTAACCGGTCTACTAAAACCTTGAGCGTCCTAAGTTGACCGTGTTTTACGCACAAGTGTAGCACAGTCTCTTTGCGATGTAACCTCTCCATAACAAGCAAATGGCTCTCTTGAAGGAGACGTTTCACGATCTCAACATGTCCTTTCATGGCTGCAATATGAAGCGGGTTCATATCATGGCAGTCTCGCCACCAGCAAGCCTCGGGGGCTACTGATAACAACCTTTGGCAGATCTCCACGTGCCCTTCTTCTGCTGCAATGTGAAGAGGGGATGATTTTTGAGAGTCTGAGATCCGCGCTAGCCTCGGATTAAACTTGAGCACCTCTTCAACAATGGATGCTTGTCCATGCATTGCTGCAACGTGTAGAAGATTTCTTGAAAATGGAAACGAGACTCCATGAACAAGATATGGATCTTCTTCGACTAGTCGTACGAGTATTGCGACATCTCCTTTTGATGCAGCATCGTAGAGTTTCTTTTCTACTACTTCACTCACCATCCTTTCCCAATTGCTTCTCCTTATTCACAAATCATCTTATAAGGTTGGGTAACACGCAGTTTCTACCTAATTTCCCCACTACTTCACAATACCTTCCAATTCAAATTGACTCACAAGAAAATTCTACCCAGCAACTTCCTCACTACTTGGAAATTTCTGAAGAAATTAAAGACCTATTATAAAGGTTGACTCAAGTTAAAGAAAACTTTAGAAGAAAGATTTTATTAATTCTCTGAAATTAACAATAAAAGGTCTGTAAATAAACATCGTTCGAATATACTTTGATTGTTGTATCGAACCTCTGACCATTTTGGTCATCATACACATTCACTTTTATTGTTTTATTTAATTAGAAAAATAACGCTTTAACATTTGTTGGAATTCTAACCCAAATAAATGGTAAGTTTCTAAAAACAACATTGAACTTTGATCACATTTTAAGTTTGCCATGCTCTATGAATTGTAGCAATGATAATACTTACTACTACTATTTTTAAATTTGTAGCGAAATAGACGCTCCCAAATACATGAAAAAATATTATGTGTAACCTTTGTTAGGACATGATCTCACTAATGTAATTTTATTCCATTACACTCAACATAGTGGGAAACAAAAAAGATGCTGAACAAAACATGGACACACACGTCATGTGGAATGCTATATTTAGAAATGTTCAACGATTGAATCTCAAACATCTCGGGTCTCGAAATGTTGGTAAATCCAATACAGGATCCGTTTGTATAGAGGATCCGTTGTAAGATCTTCCTGACTCCGTATTTTTGCCTTCCAGTTGAAGTAATGACTTAGCAGATGCAAAAAGAGAAACATGAGTACAAAGGCGACAAGGCACGCAAGGATGAATATGATGGTGATAAGGTGAATTGGTTTATTTTTTATGTTGGGAGCGGTCACCATTGTGGATGCTGCGTAACTCAATGTGATAGCCATCATCGACACCGCCATAGCATACACGGCCATCCTCCAGAAGCAAATGTTTACGGATGGCGCTTCAGTGGTGATGAGTAAGATTGCGAGGAAGGATGAAATGAATGCTACGGTGTTAGCATGCACCAAATATCTGTATATATGTGGATGAGTATGTGCTATCACAGCATCACCGGCCTTGTGTGATGACGTATCTTCCTGCCAAATGCCACCAGGTGGGTTGATGGAGTTCTGGAATGCCATCGTTGCTATCAGGATCACCACCACCATCATCGTGTTGGTCCACTTGGGCAATATTTTGTCAAGTGATGGTCGTAACAGTTTTAATAATAATTTTCTAACTTCCGAATACCTAGTAGCTGTGTAGCGAGGGCTCTCATTTAAGACTTGCAGTGGTGTATGGCCTCTGATATTACGTGTTCGCCTCTTTATTTTCTTGTTGTCCACAAGGTATTGTATAGTCTGAGTTTTTTCATAAAATTAATCAAAATAAAGAAAACATAAAAAAGATGGAATTGGTGATTACCTCAAGTTGATTGGACCTGACAGCCATATGCAATATTGTCTCTCCATTCTCATCATCTGCATCCACAAGCTCAGCTCCCAGCCTATCTATCAACACCTTCAACGCCCCAAGTTGACCGTGTTTCACGCACAAGTGCAACACAGTCTCTTTGCGAGGCAACCCCTCCATAGCAAGCAAATGACTCTCTTCAAGGAGATGCTCCATGATCTCAACGTGCCCTTTTATCGCAGCAATATGAAGCGGATTCATATCATGACAGTCTCGCCACCAGCAAGCCTCTGGGGCTACTGATAACAACTTTTGGCAGATCTCAAGGTGCCCTTCCTCTACTGCAATGTGAAGAGGTGATGACTTTTGGGAGTCTGAAATCCGTGCTAGCCTCGGATTATACTTGACCACCTCT